>NC_090273.1:98592629-98897195 GCF_040414725.1 Anabrus simplex
AAGGACATCCGAAAGATTGCTGGATGTACTATAAATTGGCAAAACACTGCTCAAGATTGCTGTGTGTAGAAAAGACTACTACTGTAAACACTTATCTGAGTTGCAGACTTCAAGAGGCCACATCGTTCACTAATAGAACTGGATGATTGTGATTTATAAAAATTGTTGAATTGTGATTGTGGTTTACAAAAATTGTAGAGCATGTTTTAAATATAACTGTTATTATTGCAATTATAAAATAATTTGTTTGATATTGAAAATGTTGTATTTGTAATCAATTGATGTTATATGCCTCTAAATGCACCGTGAGTTCATTTAATTTTCCCCAGTAAGAACCAAACAATTGGAATAAGAAAAAATTAACTGTCAAGGTGGAAAGTTTTAAAATGAACCCACAGTATATTAAATTTATTTATTTATTTATTTATTTATTTATTCACGAAGCACAAGATACAGCTACACTGAGCAAATTTCACTTGCACTGTCAACAGACTATTTAACAAACGTAAACTTTCATAATAAAATATAACAAACATAACAAAATATAACAAGATCAGGTACACATCCTACTAATAACTGTCCAAATCGAAAACCATTAGAATGTCCATGTTCATAGCCAAGTCGTCGTGGGTCAAGATGGCGGTATAATCCCTTCACATCAACTTATCTTTAAGATACTATTTACACACCTCTCGAATACACTTTTATTTGATGCTATATCAAGCTCTTGTCTCCTATTAATATTGTTAAAGAATGTTGGGAGGCGGATTAGGAAAGATCGTTGAAGTATTGAGTGCTGAGTGTGGGGAATGTGGAGAAGGTCTTTGGTTCTGGTGGAGCGGGAAGGAACGCGGAGAGAGAAGAGTGAGACAAGATGTTCCGAGCGGTAATGTCCATTTAAGATCTCGTGGAGGAAACTCAGGTCAGCTACCTGTCGCCTGATGTGCAGCGGTGACACATTAATTACAAGTAACAACTCTCATTATTGTTCCGTATTGAAGATGACGTTAGGCAAAGATATCAAGGATAATTAAATAAAAAACCACCTATTCAATACTTTCCACGTTTAATGTGGTTATTATCTACATGATTTTATGTAGACTCATTTGGTCAGGTACATGTTTCACCCATTATTTTGGGCATCTTCTTCCTAAAGGTTGTTTACAGGCTGAAGATGCCCAAAATAATGGGTGAAACATGTACCTGACCAAATGAGTCTACATAAAATCATGTAGATAATAACCACATTAAACGTGGAAAGTATTGAATAGGTGGTTTTTTATTTAATTATCCTTGATATCTTTGCCTGACACATTAATTGCCATTAATATCTGCTGCGTAGACAGATTTCTGAGCTTGGGGTTTCTGTTCCTTACAATTGCAGCAAAGAAGGACACTGCTCTGTCTAACTGCTTAGTATTGGAGGAGGTGGCTGTTGTCCAAATCGGAGAGCAGTAGTTTAAGAGAGGTTGAACGATCGTGAGGAAGAAGTGACAAAGAGCAATGGGGTCAGAAATTTCTGTGAAGCGATAGAGAATGCCTAGTAATTTCATAGCCTTGGTTGTATATGTTTCTATATGGGTCTTAAATTGTAATTTTGTATCGAATATTACACCTAGGTCACGCTGTTGCGTAACCACGGTGATGGGCTTGTCAAGTAGGTAATATGATGTCGGTAGAGGAGATTTACGCAGTGTTATGGTCATGTGGCTGCATTTTTGTGGATTGGGGATAAGTTTCCAAGTACGGCACTAGTTCGAGAGGGCATTAAGTGAGGACTGTAGCAGAGCTGCATCTGCTGGATTCCTGATCTCCCTAAATATCTTGCAGTCATCAGCAAAGAGTAGGGTATTCGCTGTTTCGTTGAGTTCGGACGGCAGATCGTCCATAAACAAAGAAAACAGCAAGGGGCCAAGAGTACTGCCTTGTGGGACACCGGAGGTGACTGGTAACCATGAGGATGAAGTGCCTGATATTACCACTCTCTGCCAACGGTTATGTAGGAAGCCAGCAAGACGGGTCAGAAGACTGCCATGTATATTAAATCGTTCGGAGAGTTTATGGAGCAACAGAGTATGGTCAACAGAATCGAAAGCTTTCGAAATGTCTACGTAACAGATATCCAGCTGTGATTTAGCTGCAATGGCGTGTGATGCAAAGCTATGTAGAGTGGCCAGGTTTGTTAGACAAGAGCCACCTGGTAGAAAACCATGCTGCTTGGTTGAGATATACGGCAAAGTGAATGCGAGGAGACGCTGGTGTATAATTTTTTCAAAGATAAAGGATAGTGTGGGGAGAATAGAGATTGGTCGGTAAGATGAAACATTAAATTTGTTGCCTGATTTGAGAAGTGGAACAATATTTGCCTGTTTCCAGGTAATAGGAAAATAGCCCGCGGCAAAACATCTGTTAAATAATTTAGAGAGAGGGGCGCAAAGAGTGCTGGCAGTATTTTTTAGGAAAAGAGGACCTATAGTGTCGGCACCGGTGGCTTTGTTGGTACGAAGAGTTTGAAGAAGGTTATGAACTTCACTTGGTGTGGTAGTTATGCTTGATAGGGTTCTGTTTGAAGCTGTACCAACGGGAGGGAGCGGTTGGTTTTGTAAGGGAGGGGAGAAGTTGGAGAAGAAATACCTGTTGAACAGTTCATTGCGATCGGCGCCATCTGCTGTTGCATCGTTGTGGTTCACGCTGACAGGAATCCGCTCCGTCCTTCTCCGTGTGTTGATGAGACTCCAGTAGCGCTTGGGATTGCTGCGGACGTTTTCAGTGACAGTGTCTACGTGTGTTTTGTAGTCTCTTCTGACCATAAACCTCGCGTGGCGGTGGATTTTAACGAAGGTATTGTGAGTGTGTGGGTTAGGGAAGTCTTTCCACAGGCGCCAAGCTCTCTTCTTATTAAATAGTATCAGTCTGGTCTCTTGTGATATCCAGTGTTGATGTTTGCTAGTAGTATCCCGTTGTGCAGGTACGAAGTCTTTAATTGCAGCTTGCAGCCAGTCGTACAGCAGATCAAGAGTCGATTCGATATCAGCTATTTCGAGCAGACTCCAGGGAAGGCATTCCAGGGCACGACACATTGCAGGCCAGTCGGCACGGCGCCAGATGTAGGTAGGGCGGTAGGACGTCCTGCTGTGAAGCTTTGAGGAGGGGTGGGGAAGGAGGAATGTAGCATCGAGGGACTGGTGGTCGCACAGGAAAAGGTTTCTGCCTGGGGTTATTGTTTTAAGTTCTAATGAGGAGAGTATGAAGTCCAGGGTGTTGGGTCCACGGGTTGGGTACATATTAAACTGTTTCAGTCCGAGGCCATTAATAAAACTGTCTATAAAGTATGTGTCACAGTTGTTAGCTGACAGTCCGGTAGTTGGAGAAGACCACTTTATAGACAAGTTAAAGTCGCCCATTAAAATTACTTCACCATGAGGGAGCGCTGCAATGACCAAGTCCAGGGACTGTTCAAGGTCACTGAATGGGCTGTTTGGTGGTCTGTAGTAACATCCCACAAGTACAGGGCGTCGAGGAAAGAGTAGCTCCACCCACACTAACTCACAGTTCCGTTCGAGATCTGTCCTTCGTTTACATGGTAAAGCACTGTTCACTGCTAGCAACACTCCACCACCTAGAGTAGCGCGATCACGACGGAATATGCTGTAATTAGCACTGAGTGGTAGTTCACTGTCACTAGCCCAAGAGAGCCATGTTTCAGTAAGCCCAATCACGTCAACTTCTCTTAAGTCTGGCAGGGATAGTTCACAATCAGACAAGTTATTGTTTAGGCTTTGCACATTCTGACAATAGATGTTTATGTCTGTTTTCATTTCACAAGTGGTGGGACCGGGGTTCAAGTGGACATCTCCAGCCAGTAGTAGGAAGCAAAGCAAGCCCCTAATTGCTGAGCGACCAGGCCTAGGCTTATTCGGCTCCGAGCTAGTAGGGAGGCGCCTATAAGTCATGGAAAATGGCGCATCCAGTCAGAGAGAACGCCGGAATGTAGTAGTTTCTCCCTGCTAGTAGCCATGCAAAAGGAGAACTCACTTTTTCACTTGCACACACTGATTCCTTAACTCGAATAGACCCGTGCAGAGAACAGTAAAGCGCAACAACTCTGATTATCACCACACAAACAACACAAACTGCAGCAGCACTAAGCTTGCGCGTGTCTCCTCCAGCCGCCATCTTCGACTCTAACATTATCTGTCTTTTGTCAAGAATAAATAAATTGCTTCAATATGAACAATTATCACAAATGTAACAGGCCAGCACAGTGCCTGCTCCACAATATCGGGTGGCAGGACACTATGTTATGACATTGTAGGGCATAGAGTTGTGGCTGCCGGGATTACATGCTGATTGAAAAGGCAAATCGTTAAGAACAGATGTAATAGCTATGCCTGAGGAAGGTTTCTTTTTATGATAATCAGAAAGGAGTGGTTTTCAATCTGAAAATTAGTATGATTACACAATTGGAACGAAAAGAGAAAGTTGAAAGATGAATAGGAAGAGTTTGTGGAGCGGAGCTAAAACAACTGAAAAAAGGTTGCAAAATGTTGAACAGTAATGGAAGAATTTTTAAAGCACAGTTTTTGTCAGTGTAGAAACAGTATACGGTAGAACATCATGAAAAGTATGACAGAAGGAGAGACCATAATGGAATGACAAAGTGGCAGAAATGTTTTTTGCAGAAGATAAAATTAAGAATGATATGCCTGTTATGACGCATGCACTTGAAACTTACACTATGGCAAAGAAGGATGAATACAGGTTGAAGAAATTCAATTTTGGAAAAGTATTTAAAAAGAAATAAGAAAGAAAAACAGTTGAATGTAAACTGAAAATATAATAGAAAGTAAAAGGGATGGTTCGGACTTATTAAATATATGAAACAAGTTACGATGCTAATACAAACTCCAGATTTACAAATGAAAGGAGAAAGAAGGTCGTGATTTACAATAGATGAATGTAGTAAACTGCTTAAACAAAAGAAATAGGCCCTGAATTAGAACAATAATCATTGATGTGGAGTGATCAGAGAGGAACCAACCGTATTTGTCCCAACTTGACTGTATCTGGATAAGGAGAAAAGGGAATGAAGATTAAAATTATAATGTTGATTAACATTTCTAAATTCTTCCATCACTCTTGTCCAGGGAGTTCCTAGATTGACTTCCCAATCTTGACCACTGTACCACAGAAGTATTTGCTTCGACTTGGCTATTAGCCTGGCACGTAAATTATTTGGAGAAGATATCCAGAATATGATTGCTAATCTTTATCTAATTTGGGATGTTTTAGCTCTATAGCATCACAATGAATACATTCTTGCTATAGAATCTTATCAGTTGTACTCCATCATTTAATTGCATTGGAAGATGGTGGTTACAAAACTGTTTTGTAAATATTAAACTTCATATTTTAATTTTACTATCTTCATCAGCAGTGTGGATAAAGAAGCATTTAGAATAAAAGTATTTAATATAATCCAGGTTTACGACTGAACCCATTATTTATGTGAGGTCAGAGCTCTTATAGTACTTCATGTAAGGAGCTTGGACTTCCCTGTTTACATAGGACATGGTAAGCAGAGATGGGGAAGGAGACCCAAGACTTGATATGTCTTGGAGTCATCTGTGAATGAATGCTTGGATGTTTGTCAAGAGTACCCTCCTCATCTATGGCAGCCAATTGGTTTTTTTTCAGCAGGATAATGATCCAAAATACGCCTCAAAATTGATAAAGAAGTAGTTTTAAAGATTACCAGGTGGCTCTATGCCTTGGCCGGCACCGTCGCCTGACCTAAACCCCGTTGAAAATCTATGGGGAAAGTGAAAAAAGCTATACCAATGAAAAAGTTACCAATCAAAATTAGTTGTGGCAAGAAGTCAAGAAAGCATGGAATATTCTGAAGGTTATATGCAAGCATTTGGTGGACTCCGTAAATTGAAAGTGCAAGAAAGTGCTAACAAAAGAGGGAGATGCTACCAAACATTGACTTGAAACAAATGAAACAGTTGTGGTCAAATTTAGTTTTGTTTTTTTATAATGTTTGTGACATTGTTCTTATTTATTCTTCCAGGTACTGTGTGTAAAAACCCATGATTTAGTAGTTCTGAAATAGGAAGAACAAAGTAGACTTAGTTTCAATAAATCATAACGGCTGTTATATCAATCTGCAAGTTGACTTACTGAAAATGTTTATAAATCTCCTTGTAACAATTTTAAAAGTAGACTTTACACAGTCAATATATCTGCCACCACTATTGGTATATTTGTACATTCTTAGCGACAAATTATAACTTATTCCTTGCAGTACAGTGTAGTGAAAGAGTGAGTCAAATATGCCCATTATTTTATTGTTGTTTATGAGCATGGTAAGGATATGGTGGAATGATCTTGCGTGTGTAATCTGTAGTGTGAGCGGAACACGTTTCATCATACATTACAGACAGTAAGGGTAATAGGTAGAGATAGTGATGGGCAATGCTCTCGCTTGAGTCCCTCACGTGAATCTCGAGAGTGATAATCCTGTGCGACATTCCTGTAACTACGAGTGTAAGCTTGATAGTATATCAGCAGTTATTGCATGAAATAATATTCTCGTGCCGATAAATTTTGTCAAAATCCTAGAAAACTAATGCGTGTTCAACTATGAGCCCGTTAATACCATTAACGAAAGTGAAAACACTATGTCAGTATGTTATACGGTTCGCGAGTTATTTGAGGTGGACATCTTAGCTGAATACCCGTGTGTGATTTGTTAATAACTGTAGACAGGATGTATACCTACCTGGATAGCTCGCATTTGTTGTCGACAGGATAGCTTCTTATGATGCAGGCTGAGCCAAAGGTGTTCTCTGTGACGATTTCTCTTCAGCGATGTTATTTGTTTTTAAGTGCCAGATCATTCCAGAAGTATTTCTGCAGACACATTTTGCTTACATCCATGACTTACGTTGCTTTTTGGACATCATCTTAAAGTTGTCGCATTCAATTAGACACAATTACACATTGCATCGTCATATACCGAAGTACCTAATTATGACACGAATACTCTATAACATTGTAAGGAATTATTTCTTTCATCACCAAAATATCGGTAAACACAAGCAGTGGTCATATAATATTGAATGTGGGGTCTGATAATGATGTTCACCAACGCATCGGAAGAATTGGAACAAACTGAAGCATTTTGTAATACACGTTACACTCATGCATAATGGTAGTTGCATATGCAGCAAAGCATATCTTGCCCCATCTCGAGTTCAATAATGCATGCCTCTAGTATCCAGATAGGTGTACCTTCAGTAGTCATCAGTTTATGTACTTAGCCTACTCATTTGTGTACTTACTGCTGCATACAATGCCAGAATGTGTATCCTTTATAATGATATTATACTGCTTGAAAATAGACCTTGGTAGAAATGAAAGAAATGAACACCCTAGTTGGCCTATGTACAGAATGGAGAAGGCCCGTGGTTGGCTATTCGCATACTCGGCACAAACAACATTCAGGTCCATCTACCTGCAGGCCTACGACACGCTGCTCGCCATACAATGCGGGGACAACGTTCTTGAGATCTCTTGAAATTTCTCATGAGAAACAGTGCCCGCGGTAGTCTCGAGAAATCTTGAGACCCCATCTCACTGGGTAGAGACAAGATTTTTTCACATTAATTTAAGTAGAATTTCATGAAAAGAAACAATTATTTGCATTATTTCACAAAATGAGTCTTGCATCATCACTTGAACTTTACTTTAATTATTTTCTAAAATTATTAATAAAAAGTACCTTTTATGTAATTTATGAAATATTTATGTGAAAGATACGTTATATAAATAGAAGCGATATTGATAATCATTCATTATTCCTTTATTATAATTCTAATTAAGATTACATAATAAATTACATAACAATCACGCCCTCTTATTCATTCTTTATTTTATGAAGGATAGATAACATGGCACTTGTTACAATGGAGCTCTTTTTCAGTAGTCGTGTCAGCTCATTGACCATAAGATTGCACTTTGAAAAAACCTCTCTGAACAGGAAACCTGAATGGTTTTAATACAGCATTTGCAAAGTTTAGTTGCATGAAGTACAATGCTTGCAGTGAGTGAATTATTTTAAAGCTAGGTAACCACCAATAATGTCAGACAGTTTTAACATTTTAGTCATAACATTGTTATAACTTGTTTAAATTAGATTAGTTGGATGAAATAAATAATTCAGAAGTCCAAATAACATGTTAGTATCATTTGGGGTCATGTGCCTTTCAATTTTGTGTGCAATCAAGACACCACCGATATTTTGCAAGAAGAGTGTTGCTTACATTTTCCTTCTAGTCATGACCTGTTACTGAAGGAGCACTTCAGTCATGCTCATCACTCCTGCTAGTGCCAAGACGTGTACCGTACGCAGAAGAATTACTGTATTGGCATTGCTGCAAACAGCTACAAGGATAATCATGAATAAAAGCAATGAAAATGATAATACAGTATACTGGATATACATTATATTATTAGCCACGTATCTGTTTACGGAAAGCAAATCCGTTAATAATCATGTGAACAAACTTGTTTCGCCAATCAGTGTAAGTCTTTTGGCAAGAGAAGTGTATAATACACAAATATAAAGTACTTGTGAACTTATTCTGCCTCATTCTGAGGAATATATAATATTGATACTTGCACACAGGACATGAAGTTCCAATTTTGAGTCTTAAGCGCTCAGTGGTTCAACATATTTAGGTTCTATGTTGTCCCATTACCATCCTTTATTTAACATACTTTGCTAAGTAAGTTACCCATAGGGTCTGATACAGCTTTGAATTTGTCATACACTGATACAAAGTGCATAACATTTGAATTTAATAGTGTCTCTGCATCTGACAGAAGAATGTGATCAATGTTTATTACTTTTTTTTTCTAGTGGTTTAACATCGCACCAACACATTGAAGGTTTTCGCCAATGCTAGGATGGGAAAGGGCTAGGATTGGGAAGGTAGCGGCTGTGGCTGTGGCAGCTCCAGCATTTGCCTGGTGTGAAAATAGAAAATCATTTTCAAGGCTGTCAGCAGTGGAATTCGAACCCACCATCTCCCAAATGCAACCCTAACCACATGGTTAATTCGCTTGGTAGTTTTTATTACTAGCCCACTCTATTTCACATCAGCAACTAATGACTTACGTCCCCCAATAAAGATAAAATATCTGGACAATTTTGTGAGAGAAATTTGTTTTTGAACATGTGCCGCAACAGTACTGGTGTGTCATGGGAGATGCCGAAAACCACATCATGGGAGATGCCGAAAACCACATCTTAGACCAGGGCCTCTCAGGGTGCCTGCGCCGGTGCATTGCATGGCGCAAGGTGCTAAAGACGACTTCACCAGGGTGACCAGATTGCAGACCGCCACTCCTCGATTTTAAGCAATAGCACTGTCTCTCTCTTCACCTTTGGCTGTCTTGCTCTCTCCACCTGCCCCCCTTCCCCACTTCCTCACTTGCTCTGCTGTGCTCCACCATCCAAGGGGAGTTGAGCCAAGCTTAGCCGAGTCACCCCAAGAAAAAAACGTTGGTCCGAACTGAGCCGAGTCAGACCGATGCATGGTGCACAGAACCTCTGCACTTCTGTGTGCACGTGTGAGATTTTAGGTGTTTGAGAGGCTCTGTCTTAGATCTTTCTGAATGTTGACCCCTTTGTCAATTATATTTTGAAAGTAAATCTCACAGTATTCCTATCTTACCAGCCATCTCAATCAGTGTCTTGGCACCGAGTGAATGTGTCGTGCAGTTACGGTCAGCCTAGTTGTGAGCTTGCATTCGAGAGATGGTGGGTTCAAATCTCACCGTCACCAGCAGCCCTGAAGATGCTTTTCCGTGGTTTCCCATTTTCACAACAGGCAAATGCTGAGGCTGTTCCTTAGTAAAGTCTTTCACGAGCTCGGTAGCTGCAGTCGCTTAAGTGTGGCCAGTATCCAGTAATCGGGAGATAGTGGGTTCGAACTAAGATGGTTTTCTGTGGTTTCCCATTTTCACACCAGGCAAATGCTGGGGCTGCACCTTAATTAAGGCCACGGCCGCTTCCTTTCCATTCCTATCCCATCGTCGCCATAAGACCTATCTGTGTCAGTGCAACTTAAAGCAACTAGCAAAAAAAAAAAAAAAAAAAGTAAAGTCTTTGGCCACTACCTTCCCAATCCTAACCCTTTCTCAACCTTGCATCACTGAAAACCTTCAATATGTTAGTGCAACTTTTTTAAAAACCATCAGCAGTGCCCTGTCATTGTTTTCACTGGTTTTGGATTCTTCTGTGAAGAGTTAGTGAAACAAAATACTATTCATCAAAACCCATGCTAAAAAGAAATTGTTGACAGTGAGAGCAAGGCAGGAATTTTGGCAAACAATTATCCACATGTCATTGGTCGCAGAGCTGGTATTGTCTCCTATCAGTACACTCTTCAGGAATTAGCTGACCCCAAAGTTGCTCAACCAAGTTCTCTTGTTTTCCTAGCAACAGTTTGTTGACTTGGATAATTAGAAATGGCAGTATTTTTATATCTGCCACCAATATTTAGTAGCATTTGGCAATATATGTAATCACTGAAAATGCAGAAAGGCCGGTGTTCATGAGACACTTGTTCTACATGGAACTTTCATCCGCTATGATGGTTTCATTGATCATAAGCAAAGATCATAATTAGCTTGACCTTTGATTGCACTCATCAGTGTTACTGTGGACAAGAAGCCCTTCACTCCTTAGACTGTGCTTTCAACTCCAGCTCAAAGTCTTGAATCCACGTTTCATCAGTAGCAATAATTTGACATAAAAATGTTTTAGCTTCAACATCAAATCTTTGTTTCATTAATTTAGCAGTATCCATGTGTTTCTGCTTCTGTTCAGCAGTAGAGCAGTGAGGGACACATCGCGAACAAATTTTTCCTTTCTTTAAATCATTAGTCAAAATAAAGAATACTGACACTGGTGAAATCCCTGTGGCTTCTGAAAGTTCCTCACATGTCATATGGTGATTTACCTGAAGAGCATTTGCTATAGTGAAAAAATGATCGCATCTGAGAAAGGAAAAAATTACGCAAATAAATTATTCAAGGGTTATGAATTTCATGTTGTTGGTCCGTACTGAACTGAGAATAATATATGAATAGTAACACAGTAAGGTTTCCACCTATTCAGTACTAATATGTATTTACAATGTTATAAATTACATGGGACTAGTTTCGACCCGCCTAGGGGTCATCATCAGCCATATTAAAGCATACATAAGTATTTTGTCGACTCCTAAAAACATGTTATTTTTAACTGTAATAATCGTATGGATTTTATAATTTATAAAGTAAAGTTTGGTAATGAGATGAGAAATGTTAGTATGGTACAGGTGAGTAGTAAATAATAATATATATACAAACAAGTTTGGAACAAAGTACTAGTGGGGTGCTTAGAGTTGTAAAATATAACCTCGTGGATGTCAGTAGTCCTCGTACTAAAGAAACAATGTAAAATAACACATATAAACATATATACAAGTATGTACAAAGTCTGGAGAGTAAAGAGTGATGCTCTTTTAATGTCGAGTTGGCTTGACACTGATCACTTAAGCGGAGAAATTAGGTATTTGGTGTATTAAAGCTGTGTTGGTCAGTTGCGTTGTTGATTGTTGGACGTGATGTTGTTTTTGAATTTCTGGTTGAGAAGAAGGTGGAAACTGCGCGTGGATATATTGATTCTCAGTTCTTAGCGGAAACCAAATTGGACCTGTTTAAATGGAGAAAGTCAGTAAAAACAAAAAATGGAGATAGGAAAAAGTTAACATAAAGTGAAAGGACGCTTACCTCGCGCTGCGGTGTGTGTAGTGTAGCTGATGGTGTGCGATTGGTGGCGGGGAGAGAAGTGTGGGCAGAGAGGAGGGCAGGCGCGTGCGGGTTAGGAGGGGGTTAGGAAGAGTGGGGGTGGCTTGGGGTGAGGTGGGGGTGGGGAGCTTTTAAGGCGGGGCTGAAGGATGCGGGAAAAAGGGTAATTGTCTCGGAAAAGTACCTTTGATTAGATTTAGGATTGAGTTTTGGTTGGCTGCATTATTGTTTCTGAGGAAAGTGATGAATAGATCGAAGAGTATGTTGGGTTTCTCTGAGATTTCATTGAGATTGTGACTGGCGTTGAAGTATTGGTCTAGGTGTATGTGGTAATTTTCCATTATGTTGAGTAAAGGGCCCTTGTTTGCTAATTCGAGGATGTCCATGTCCTGTTCGATATTGGTGAAATTATGGTTATAATCATGCATGTGTTGGCCGATGGCTGAAAACCTGTTGTATTTTATTGCATTAGTGTGTTCGTGGTATCTGGTATTGAAGTTTCTACCGGTTTGTCCGATGTAGGATTTTTGACAGGTGTTGCATTTGATCCTGTAAACTCCTGATTTTACAAAACTGCTGGTCTTGTTGATGTGTGAAGTATTGTGTAAGACGTTCGTGTTCTTATTGTTGGTTTTGAAGGCTATTTTAACGCCTTGTTTCTTGAAGATATTGGTTAACTTGTAGATATCATTGTTGAACGTGAAGGTGGAAAATGTTAGAGGTTTAGTCACTTCTTTTTTGAGGGTAGTTTTAGGGCGATGTTTGTGTTTATTGATTATCCTTTCTATAAAATGATTGCTGAAGCCGTTGTATTTTGCAATTCCGCGAATTGTGTTAAGTTCGTTCTTTAGATCTTTCTTGGACATAGGTATGCTGAAGGCTCGGTGAACTAGGTTGTTGTATGTGGCTCGTTTGTGGGACTGGGGGTGCACTGAATCTTGGCGAATGGTGGAGGCTGTTTGAGTAGGTTTTCTGAATATTTTATAACTGAAAGAATCTGAGTTTCTAGTGATAGTTAAGTCTAGGAAGTTGATTTTTTGACTTGATTCGGATTCTAGTGTGAATTTGATATGAGAATCAATAGTGTTGAGTTTTAAGAGGGTGGTGGAGGCATTAATTGATTGCTCATTCATGATTACGAAGACATCGTCAACATATCTGGCCCAAAAGAGAATGTTTCCAAATTCATTGTCAATTTTGGTGTGTTCGAGGAAGTCCAGGTATATTTCTGCCAAGATGCCTGAGGCCGGTGACCCCATTGCCAAACCATCTTGTTGATATATAACATTGTCGAAAGTGAAGAAGTTGTTGTTGATGATTAGTTTTAATACTGTGATAAAGTCTTGTGTCTCTAGTTTGCTTAAGTGGCTGTTTTTGTTTAAATTGCTTTTAATTATTGGAATTAATTTTGATACTTGTATGTTTGGGTACATGTTTACAATATCGAAAGAGTGGATGGAGTAATCCGGTTGCAAATTGAAATTGTTAAGTTTTTCTACTAGCTCTGATGTGTTTTTAATGGACTTTTTGGATAAAAATTGATAGTTTTTTCTTAGGAAGCGTTGGATGAATTGTGATAATTTGTATAAGGGGCTTGGTCTATAGTTGATAATTGGGCGGATGGGAACTCCAGCTTTGTGTATCTTGGGGAGAGCTTTAGCAGTGGGGAGTCCTGGGTTCATATGTATGAGTTTGGATTTTTCCTGTTCAGTGAATAAAAATGAAGTGTTTTTAAGAGTTTGTTTAAGTAGTCTTTGAATTTTTTGGGTGGGGTCCTTTTTGATTATAGAAAATGAGCTGTCTGTGAAAAAGTTTTTTGTTTTTTCAATATATGCTTTTTTATCCATGATAACTGTTGCATTGCCTTTGTCAGCTTTGGTTACGATGAGTTCGTTGTCTTTGATTTTCTTTTTGAGGGCGTGTATGCGTTTTTGTTCAGCTATTTTGTCTCTATTATTGAGCTTATTTGCGGGGTTGGTTAGGTTGGAGAGGATATTGTTCAGTTTCCTTTTAACATCGGTTCTAACCTCATTTTGCGTATCTTCCGGCATTTTGCTGATGGCTAACTCCGATTCTGTGATCATAGTAGCGGCTATGTTGAGGCTGTTCAAATTGGGCCAGTTGTGTTTCGGTCCTTTGGATAAGGTTGAGTGTTCAATATCACTTAAGGGCGTGTTTGATAGATTTACGACCGCTGGATGAAGCTGCGAACAATCGAACGTGTTTCTGTTGGAGTTTCTAGTTTGAAGGTTATGTAGTTGGGAGTTTTTTAACCTGTTGAGTTTATTCTCCAAGTTTGACTGTTTTCTGGCTAGTTCGTGGAATAATTTGTTCTCTACTTGTTGGTAGAAAAGTGTCCATTGTGCGTTTGAAAGTAGTTTAGTCGCTGCGAGGTGAGCGTCATATAATTTCTGATTCAAAAAAGATTTCTTTCTGTGCAAGAATTTAATTTCGTCTCTTAACCATATTTTGTTGGTTTTGTTTTGAGTTTTGATGGTTTGAGGTGAAATCCGATGTTTCTTTTTATTGCTTCTTAGAAAATTAGGTGTCAAGTTAAGTGATATACATTGTTTTAGGAAGTCGACGTCTTTGCGTAGTTTGGCTATCTTTAATTTTAGGCCTAGATATTGAAAGGCTTTCTGTTTTGCCTGGTAGGCTACATCATCAAGGGTTATGAATTTCATGTTGTTGGTCCGTACTGAACTGAGAATAATATATGAATAGTAACACAGTAAGGTTTCCACCTATTCAGTACTAATATGTATTTACAATGTTATAAATTACATGGGACTAGTTTCGACCCGCCTAGGGGTCATCATCAGCCATATTAAAGCATACATAAGTATTTTGTCGACTCCTAAAAACATGTTATTTTTAACTGTAATAATCGTATGGATTTTATAATTTATAAAGTAAAGTTTGGTAATGAGATGAGAAATGTTAGTATGGTACAGGTGAGTAGTAAATAATAATATATATACAAACAAGTTTGGAACAAAGTACTAGTGGGGTGCTTAGAGTTGTAAAATATAACCTCGTGGATGTCAGTAGTCCTCGTACTAAAGAAACAATGTAAAATAACACATATAAACATATATACAAGTATGTACAAAGTCTGGAGAGTAAAGAGTGATGCTCTTTTAATGTCGAGTTGGCTTGACACTGATCACTTAAGCGGAGAAATTAGGTATTTGGTGTATTAAAGCTGTGTTGGTCAGTTGCGTTGTTGATTGTTGGACGTGATGTTGTTTTTGAATTTCTGGTTGAGAAGAAGGTGGAAACTGCGCGTGGATATATTGATTCTCAGTTCTTAGCGGAAACCAAATTGGACCTGTTTAAATGGAGAAAGTCAGTAAAAACAAAAAATGGAGATAGGAAAAAGTTAACATAAAGTGAAAGGACGCTTACCTCGCGCTGCGGTGTGTGTAGTGTAGCTGATGGTGTGCGATTGGTGGCGGGGAGAGAAGTGTGGGCAGAGAGGAGGGCAGGCGCGTGCGGGTTAGGAGGGGGTTAGGAAGAGTGGGGGTGGCTTGGGGTGAGGTGGGGGTGGGGAGCTTTTAAGGCGGGGCTGAAGGATGCGGGAAAAAGGGTAATTGTCTCGGAAAAGTACCTTTGATTAGATTTAGGATTGAGTTTTGGTTGGCTGCATTATTGTTTCTGAGGAAAGTGATGAATAGATCGAAGAGTATGTTGGGTTTCTCTGAGATTTCATTGAGATTGTGACTGGCGTTGAAGTATTGGTCTAGGTGTATGTGGTAATTTTCCATTATGTTGAGTAAAGGGCCCTTGTTTGCTAATTCGAGGATGTCCATGTCCTGTTCGATATTGGTGAAATTATGGTTATAATCATGCATGTGTTGGCCGATGGCTGAAAACCTGTTGTATTTTATTGCATTAGTGTGTTCGTGGTATCTGGTATTGAAGTTTCTACCGGTTTGTCCGATGTAGGATTTTTGACAGGTGTTGCATTTGATCCTGTAAACTCCTGATTTTACAAAACTGCTGGTCTTGTTGATGTGTGAAGTATTGTGTAAGACGTTCGTGTTCTTATTGTTGGTTTTGAAGGCTATTTTAACGCCTTGTTTCTTGAAGATATTGGTTAACTTGTAGATATCATTGTTGAACGTGAAGGTGGAAAATGTTAGAGGTTTAGTCACTTCTTTTTTGAGGGTAGTTTTAGGGCGATGTTTGTGTTTATTGATTATCCTTTCTATAAAATGATTGCTGAAGCCGTTGTATTTTGCAATTCCGCGAATTGTGTTAAGTTCGTTCTTTAGATCTTTCTTGGACATAGGTATGCTGAAGGCTCGGTGAACTAGGTTGTTGTATGTGGCTCGTTTGTGGGACTGGGGGTGCACTGAATCTTGGCGAATGGTGGAGGCTGTTTGAGTAGGTTTTCTGAATATTTTATAACTGAAAGAATCTGAGTTTCTAGTGATAGTTAAGTCTAGGAAGTTGATTTTTTGACTTGATTCGGATTCTAGTGTGAATTTGATATGAGAATCAATAGTGTTGAGTTTTAAGAGGGTGGTGGAGGCATTAATTGATTGCTCATTCATGATTACGAAGACATCGTCAACATATCTGGCCCAAAAGAGAATGTTTCCAAATTCATTGTCAATTTTGGTGTGTTCGAGGAAGTCCAGGTATATTTCTGCCAAGATGCCTGAGGCCGGTGACCCCATTGCCAAACCATCTTGTTGATATATAACATTGTCGAAAGTGAAGAAGTTGTTGTTGATGATTAGTTTTAATACTGTGATAAAGTCTTGTGTCTCTAGTTTGCTTAAGTGGCTGTTTTTGTTTAAATTGCTTTTAATTATTGGAATTAATTTTGATACTTGTATGTTTGGGTACATGTTTACAATATCGAAAGAGTGGATGGAGTAATCCGGTTGCAAATTGAAATTGTTAAGTTTTTCTACTAGCTCTGATGTGTTTTTAATGGACTTTTTGGATAAAAATTGATAGTTTTTTCTTAGGAAGCGTTGGATGAATTGTGATAATTTGTATAAGGGGCTTGGTCTATAGTTGATAATTGGGCGGATGGGAACTCCAGCTTTGTGTATCTTGGGGAGAGCTTTAGCAGTGGGGAGTCCTGGGTTCATATGTATGAGTTTGGATTTTTCCTGTTCAGTGAATAAAAATGAAGTGTTTTTAAGAGTTTGTTTAAGTAGTCTTTGAATTTTTTGGGTGGGGTCCTTTTTGATTATAGAAAATGAGCTGTCTGTGAAAAAGTTTTTTGTTTTTTCAATATATGCTTTTTTATCCATGATAACTGTTGCATTGCCTTTGTCAGCTTTGGTTACGATGAGTTCGTTGTCTTTGATTTTCTTTTTGAGGGCGTGTATGCGTTTTTGTTCAGCTATTTTGTCTCTATTATTGAGCTTATTTGCGGGGTTGGTTAGGTTGGAGAGGATATTGTTCAGTTTCCTTTTAACATCGGTTCTAACCTCATTTTGCGTATCTTCCGGCATTTTGCTGATGGCTAACTCCGATTCTGTGATCATAGTAGCGGCTATGTTGAGGCTGTTCAAATTGGGCCAGTTGTGTTTCGGTCCTTTGGATAAGGTTGAGTGTTCAATATCACTTAAGGGCGTGTTTGATAGATTTACGACCGCTGGATGAAGCTGCGAACAATCGAACGTGTTTCTGTTGGAGTTTCTAGTTTGAAGGTTATGTAGTTGGGAGTTTTTTAACCTGTTGAGTTTATTCTCCAAGTTTGACTGTTTTCTGGCTAGTTCGTGGAATAATTTGTTCTCTACTTGTTGGTAGAAAAGTGTCCATTGTGCGTTTGAAAGTAGTTTAGTCGCTGCGAGGTGAGCGTCATATAATTTCTGATTCAAAAAAGATTTCTTTCTGTGCAAGAATTTAATTTCGTCTCTTAACCATATTTTGTTGGTTTTGTTTTGAGTTTTGATGGTTTGAGGTGAAATCCGATGTTTCTTTTTATTGCTTCTTAGAAAATTAGGTGTCAAGTTAAGTGATATACATTGTTTTAGGAAGTCGACGTCTTTGCGTAGTTTGGCTATCTTTAATTTTAGGCCTAGATATTGAAAGGCTTTCTGTTTTGCCTGGTAGGCTACATCATCAAGGGTTATGAATTTCATGTTGTTGGTCCGTACTGAACTGAGAATAATATATGAATAGTAACACAGTAAGGTTTCCACCTATTCAGTACTAATATGTATTTACAATGTTATAAATTACATGGGACTAGTTTCGACCCGCCTAGGGGTCATCATCAGCCATATTAAAGCATACATAAGTATTTTGTCGACTCCTAAAAACATGTTATTTTTAACTGTAATAATCGTATGGATTTTATAATTTATAAAGTAAAGTTTGGTAATGAGATGAGAAATGTTAGTATGGTACAGGTGAGTAGTAAATAATAATATATATACAAACAAGTTTGGAACAAAGTACTAGTGGGGTGCTTAGAGTTGTAAAATATAACCTCGTGGATGTCAGTAGTCCTCGTACTAAAGAAACAATGTAAAATAACACATATAAACATATATACAAGTATGTACAAAGTCTGGAGAGTAAAGAGTGATGCTCTTTTAATGTCGAGTTGGCTTGACACTGATCACTTAAGCGGAGAAATTAGGTATTTGGTGTATTAAAGCTGTGTTGGTCAGTTGCGTTGTTGATTGTTGGACGTGATGTTGTTTTTGAATTTCTGGTTGAGAAGAAGGTGGAAACTGCGCGTGGATATATTGATTCTCAGTTCTTAGCGGAAACCAAATTGGACCTGTTTAAATGGAGAAAGTCAGTAAAAACAAAAAATGGAGATAGGAAAAAGTTAACATAAAGTGAAAGGACGCTTACCTCGCGCTGCGGTGTGTGTAGTGTAGCTGATGGTGTGCGATTGGTGGCGGGGAGAGAAGTGTGGGCAGAGAGGAGGGCAGGCGCGTGCGGGTTAGGAGGGGGTTAGGAAGAGTGGGGGTGGCTTGGGGTGAGGTGGGGGTGGGGAGCTTTTAAGGCGGGGCTGAAGGATGCGGGAAAAAGGGTAATTGTCTCGGAAAAGTACCTTTGATTAGATTTAGGATTGAGTTTTGGTTGGCTGCATTATTGTTTCTGAGGAAAGTGATGAATAGATCGAAGAGTATGTTGGGTTTCTCTGAGATTTCATTGAGATTGTGACTGGCGTTGAAGTATTGGTCTAGGTGTATGTGGTAATTTTCCATTATGTTGAGTAAAGGGCCCTTGTTTGCTAATTCGAGGATGTCCATGTCCTGTTCGATATTGGTGAAATTATGGTTATAATCATGCATGTGTTGGCCGATGGCTGAAAACCTGTTGTATTTTATTGCATTAGTGTGTTCGTGGTATCTGGTATTGAAGTTTCTACCGGTTTGTCCGATGTAGGATTTTTGACAGGTGTTGCATTTGATCCTGTAAACTCCTGATTTTACAAAACTGCTGGTCTTGTTGATGTGTGAAGTATTGTGTAAGACGTTCGTGTTCTTATTGTTGGTTTTGAAGGCTATTTTAACGCCTTGTTTCTTGAAGATATTGGTTAACTTGTAGATATCATTGTTGAACGTGAAGGTGGAAAATGTTAGAGGTTTAGTCACTTCTTTTTTGAGGGTAGTTTTAGGGCGATGTTTGTGTTTATTGATTATCCTTTCTATAAAATGATTGCTGAAGCCGTTGTATTTTGCAATTCCGCGAATTGTGTTAAGTTCGTTCTTTAGATCTTTCTTGGACATAGGTATGCTGAAGGCTCGGTGAACTAGGTTGTTGTATGTGGCTCGTTTGTGGGACTGGGGGTGCACTGAATCTTGGCGAATGGTGGAGGCTGTTTGAGTAGGTTTTCTGAATATTTTATAACTGAAGTGAAAAATAAATGCTCAGTTGAGGGGTTGATTAGACGTGGCTAATATCCCCCATATGACTGAAAATCAAACCCAGAACCCTCTGAACAAAGGCCATGATGCTGACCAATTATTCAAGGAGTCAGACTGAGATTTAGAATAACAGGATATATGTAACTGAAAGGAACAAACAAGTGACAAATGAAGTCATATATGTATAGAAAGATGGGAGCATTATAAAAAAAGCCATAGAATGAGCTGGCTGTGCAGTTTGGGTTATGTAGCTATGTGGTTGCATTCGGGAGATGGTGGATTCAAACTGCACTATTGTCAGCCCTGGTTTTCAGTGGCTTCTCATTTTCACACCAGGCAAATGCTGATATCAAAAGCACCTAAAAATTTACCTGACACTTTGGCATCGCAGTATTGTCTTACATGGATAAGAATGCAAGGTAGTAGTATTAAAATAAATAAATGAATACAGGAGTCACAAAACAGTGCTCAGAAACTGTAAACTTCAGAAGCATAAAGAAAACAAAATTAACTTTAACTGAATATTATGTGAGTAATGAAATTATCCACTCCCTGTATGATACTACATCGGTAAATACCACATAATGGTTGGGGTCACAGGTAATTTTACCATCCACTGTTCGAGGAGCACCGAAGCTGATTACTCCTCGTAGTAACCATTCGTCTGAATCCCTTGGCTTGAAGAACATACCTCCTCCACTATCTCCAAGGCATGGGGTATGTGTTCCTGTAAACAGAAAATGATGGCTTGGAACAAAAAATCATCTTTCATAAAAGTCAAGTCAAATACAGAAAGACAGCAGCATGAGAAATAATATACTGGAGAATAAACACAGTGAAAATGTCAGTATGCTCTGTCGAAAGCCATGGATAAGTCAATAGCAGTATAGTCCATTTGACCTCCTGAATCTAAGTTATCTGCAATATCTTTCTGGAATCCTACAAGTTGAGCCTCACTGGAATAAACTTTCCAGAACGTGAACTACTTGCTATCAAACCAGTTAGTAATTTTGCAAACATGTCTAATATAACCAGAAAAAAATGCTTTTCCAGAGCTTACATGCAATATATCAAGCTGACTGGCCTGTAATTATCCACTTTATGTTTATTACCCTTACCCTTTCCTTTGTAGTCAGTCAGATTTAAAATATGAGTAACAGAAGATAAAATTTTAAATTGAAACATGATTAAAATTAAAGGAGACCAAGAATGACACTGTTACACATGCCATAGTAAGGGGAAAATTACAACATTTCATATGTAGGATGAATAGAACCCCCAAACAATAAATGGTACGATTACCAGTTCGTAACATAATTAAAACATGGCTTCAGGTGATAAGTCCAAAGGGCATCACTGTGGCTGTCATAATGCCGATCATTACATTTTCAAAATTTATACCTGAAGGGTAACAAATTTCACAGGAAAAATGTCATTGGTTTCACATGGTAACACACAATCCACAGGTGTATCTGAACTCATGTGAATTCCTTCCAAAATAGAATGGCGTACCTTACCACGTGGTGTACCTCATTTCTTGCTGGAATTCCTCAAAACCAAGAAATTTATGTTCTAGATGGCTAAAAAATCTTTATGATGAAGGATTGCATACTTAGATCAGCTGGGATTCATTATATTTGCTCCACACAAGGCAAACATGTTAAATTCCAATCCATGGCACAGAGCTTACTTATCAGGCGACATGATCACAGTTCAAGTCAATTGGAACAACTGATGCCAAGCACATGAGTAGAGTTCGCTGACCAAATGCACAAATTATCAACATTGTTGGGCCGTGTAGTTACAGCAAAGCTCCCTTGGTCAGCTCTGTTTTTTTCCCGATCCTGATGCAATTAGGTTTACAAGGCCTAGGGAGTCTTTAATTTTCACGCACTTCTTGGCCCCTGTCTTTCTTTGGCTTCATTTTTTGAAGTGTCAGATCCCTTCCATTTTTACCCTCTGATTAGTGTTAATAGAGGATGGTTGCCTAGTTGTACTACCTCTTAAAACAATAATCATCACCACCACCTTGTCTTTCTTTGGCTGATACCTTCATTTTTCAAAGTTTTGGATCCCTTCCATTTTTCCCTCATTATTTATAGAGGATCGTTGCCCAGTTCTACTTCCTCTTAAAACTATCATTTCGTCGCCATAAGACCTATCTGTGTCGGTGCGACGTAAAGCAAGTAGCAAAAAAAAAAAAAAACTATCATCACCACCTCCACCACTCGTAGAGACTATGGAAAATTATGAACCACAACTGAGAAGATGAAAGCAGCGTGACAAGAATTTGAATATATGCTCAAACAGGGCTTAGGCTTATGCAGATCTTCCAACAGTACCTGATCTAGTCCCAGACATCTAACAGAAAAGAAGCCTGATGATTGGAGACTGTGTGGTGATTACAGGGCCCTCAACAGTATTACAGTCACTGATAGATATCCTCTACCCTTCCTTACTGATTGCAGCCATGTATTGTCAGCACCCAAGATCTTTTCATCTATTGACTTGACCTGTGCTTACCAACAAATACCTATCTATGAAGCCGACATTTCTTAAAACAGCCATCGTCACTCCATTGTGGCTCTTTGAATTCCCATTCATGACATTTGGATTGAAAAATGCTGCTCAAACCTTTCAAAGAATTATCAACACTGTGTTACTTTATTTTCTGTTACTTAGACGACATACTCGTTGCTTCACCTGATGAAGAAACACACCAGCACCATTTTCACATTGTTTTTGAGGGACTTGATGATTTTGGTCTCTGTGTTAATGTTGCAAAAGGCAACGTTGGTGGAGAGGAAATACAGTTCTTGGGTTACTCGATAAATCAAGATGGTCTGAAACCACTTCCATCAACGGTAGAAGCCATCAAGAACTTTCCTGAGCCTCAATCAGCCACTTCGTTATGGCATTTCCTTTGCATCCAAACAATCTCCTTCCATTCAGTTTCTTTCCTACACAGTAGCCCACTGATAACAATCTCTACACCCTTAAACTTCTCTTGCGCTGCCATAACCAGATCCCACATGTCCCGAATATTCCTTCTTGCCTTACATAGTTGGTACCAACGTGACCACCATTTTCTCCTTTCCTTCTACTTTCCTTAACATTTGTCATAACCTAATACCTGGATAACATTCTATCCTGGTTCCCTTCCCACCACACACTTTCTATACATACCTAACAATAGAGTCTCCCATGACCAGAGCCTCTCCCACCCACCTCATTAGATATTCTCCCCTCCTGGTCTCCCTTATCTCCCCTGGCAGCTTCAGAACCTATTTCCCCCACTCTATTCTCCCTTTTATGACCCTGTTCCACCTCCTTCTCCCTATCTTTTACTCTGTGTTCCACTTTCCTACCTTTCTCTTTCCCCTTACCTTCTCCCTCTTTTGTAACATTTCCCAGTAACTCATCTTCCCTCTGGTGTTCTACCAGCAGTGACTCATACTGATTCTTCACTGATAGCTCTCCTGAACTCTTCCTCTGACTAGATCTTTTTGCCCTCAATTTCTTTCCCCTTAAAATATTAGATGGTTCATGTTCGTGAACCATGGGCAACGCTGAGTGGCCTAGTAAGTGGTCCTGAGAGTCAGGATACCAGTTCCTATGGAATGGGAGTGGGCATCTCGGATATATTCTGAGTCATGGCCCTCCTTGTGCTCAGGTGGCTAGGACTATACAATTCACCGGTGGTCCATAACCCATTAGAGGAGAGATCCTCACTTGGACTATGTGCAAGTAGGGTAGCATCCTGCTTCATGAATTTACCGAGCTTAGAACATTTTAAGCAAGCCTCGGACCTATGGGAGTAATGGAGTCCCACTCCCATTTGACAGGCGAGGGACTCCTTGGAAACAACTTGGCGAACGAAATGGAATTTGATGGGGAGCTATCAATATTAATGGGGCTTATGGAAGAAAGAAGGTAGAACTGGCTGAGGATGCATCTGGATGTGCTAGGAGTAAGTGAAATTTGGGTAAGGGGAGATAATGAGGAAGAGATAGGAGATTATAAAGTGTACTTGACGGGTGTTAGAAAGGGAAGGGCAGAGTCTGGGGTAGGGCTCTTTATCAGGAATACCATTGCACGCAACATAGTTTCTGTTAGGCACGTAAATGAGCGAATGATGTGGGTAGATTTGTCAGTTGGAGGAATTAGGACAATAATTGCGTCCGTGTATTCACCATGTGAGGGTGCAGATGAAGATGAAGTTGACAAGTTTTATGAAGCATTGAGTGACATCGTGGTCAGGGTCAACAGCAAGGACAGAATAGTGCTAACGGGCGATTTCAATGCGAGAGTTGGGAATAGAACTGAAGGATACGAAAGGGTGATTGGTAAATGTGGGGAAGATATGGAAGCTAATGGGAATGGGAAGCATTTGCTGGACTTCTGTGCTAGTATGGGTTTAGCTGTTACGAATACATTCTTCAAGCATAAGGCTATTCACCGCTACACATGGGAGGCTAGGGGTACCAGATCCATAATAGACTATATCTTAACAGACTTTGAATTCAGGAAATCTGTTACGAATGTACGAGTTTTTCACGGATTTTTCGATGACACAGACCACTATCTGATCTGTAGTGAACTAAGTATCTCTAGGCCTAGGGTAGAGAAAGTGAAATCTGTCTGCAAACGAATAAGGGTAGGAAAATCTCCAGGATGAGGAAATTGGACAGAAGTACATGGATATGATCAGTGAGAAGTTTCAAACAGTAGACGGTAAGCAGGTTCAGGATATAGAAAGTGAATGGGTGGCATACAGGGATGCTGTAGTAGAAACAGCAAGGGAATGCCTAGGAACAACTGTGTGTAAAGATGGGAAAAGGCGAACATCTTGGTGGAATGATGAAGTGAGAGCAGCCTGTAAATGTAAAAAGAAGGCTTATCAGAAATGGCTCCAAACAAGGGCTGAGGCCAACAGGGATTTGTACGTAGATGAAAGAAACAGAGCGATGCAATTAGCTGTTGAATCCAAAAAGAAGTCATGGGAAGATTTTGGTAATAACCTGGAAAGGCTAGGTCAAGCAGCAGGGAAACCTTTCTGGACAGTAATAAAGAATCTTAGGAAGGGAGGGAAAAACAAAATGAACAGTGTTTTGAGTAATTCAGGTGAACTCATAATAGATCCCAGGGAATCACTGGAGAGGTGGAGGGAATATTTTGAACATCTTCTCAATGTAAAAGGAAATCATCATGGTGGTGTTGCGAACACCCAAGCTCATGGGGAGGAGGAAAATGATGTTGGTGAAATTATGCTTGAGGAAGTGGAAAGGATGGTAAATAAACTCCATTGTCATAAGGCAGCAGGAATAGATGAAATTAGACCTGAAATGGTGAAGTATAGTGGGAAGGCAGGGATGAAATGGCTTCATAGAGTAGTAAAATTAGCGTGGAGTGTTGGTAAGGTACCTTCAGATTGGACAAAAGCAGTAATTGCACCTGTCTATAAGCAAGGGAACAGGAAGGATTGCAACAACTATCGAGGTATCTCATTGATTAGTATACCAGGCAAAGTATTCACTGGTATCTTGGAAGGGAGGGTGCGATCAGTCGTTGAGAGGAAGTTGGATGAAAACCAGTGTGGTTTCAGACCACAGAGAGGCTGTCAGGATCAGATTTTCAGTATGTGCCAGGTAATTGAAAATTGCTACGAGAGGAATAGGCAGTTGTGTTTATGTTTCGTAGATCTAGAGAAAGCATATGACAGGGTACCAAGGAAAAAGATATTCACTATACTGGGGGACTATGGAATTAAAGGTAGATTATTAAAATGAATCAAAGGCATTTATGTTGACAATTGGGCTTCAGGGAGAATTGATGGTAGAATGAGTTTTGGGTTCAGGGTACTTACAGGGGTTAGACAAGGCTGTAATCTTTCACCTTTGCTGTTCATAGTTTACACGGATCATCTGCTGAAAGGTATAAAATGGCATTGAGGGATTCAGTTAGGTGGAAATGTAGTAAGCAGTTTGGCCTATGCTGACGACTTGGTCTTAATGGCAGACTGTGCCGAAAGCCTGCAGTCTAATATCTTGGAACTTGAAAATAGGTGCAATGAGTATGGTATGAAAATTAGCCTCTCAAAGACTAAATTGATGTCAGTAGATAAGAAATTCAACAGAAATGAATGTCAGATTGGTGATACAAAGCTAGAACAGGTCGATAATTTCAAGTATTTAGTTGTATGTTCTCCCAGGTTGGTAATATAGTAAGTGAGATTGAATCTAGGTGTAGTAAAGCCAACGCAGTGAGCTCGCAGTTGCGATCAGCAGTATTCTGTAAGAAGGAAGTCAACTCCCAGTCGAAACTATCTTTACATCGGTCTGTTTTCAGACCAACTTTGCTTTATGGGAGCAAAAGCTGGGTGGACTCAGGATATCTTATTCATAAGTTAGAAGTAACAGACATGAATGTAGCAAGAATGATTGCTGGTACAAAAGGTGGGAACAATGGCAGGAGGGTATTCGGAATGAGGCGATGAAGGCTAATTTAGGATTGAACTCGATGGATGAAGCTGTACGCATAAACCGGCTTCGGTGGTGGGGTCATGTGAGGCGAATGGAGGAGGATAGGTTACCTAGGAGAATAATGGACTCTGCTATGGAGGGTAAGAGAAGTAGAGGGAGACCAAGATGACGATGGTTAGACTCAGTTTCTAACGATTTAAAGATAAGAGGACCGGGCGAGTTGGTCGTGCGCGTAGAGGCACGCGGCTGTGAGCTTGCATCCGGGAGATAATAGGTTCGAATCCCACTATCGGCAGCCTTGAAAATGGTTTTCCGTGGTTTCCCATTTTCACACCAGGCAAATGCTGGGGCTGTACCTTAATTAAGGCCACGGCCGCTTCCTTCCAACTCCTAGGCCTTTCCTATCCCATCGTCGCCATAAGACCTTTCTGTGTCGGTGCGACGTAAAACCCATAGCAAAAAAAAAAAAAAAAAAAGATAAGAGGTATAGAACTATAGAGGTATAGTTGCAAATCGAGGATTGTGGCGATGTTCAGTAAATTCTCAGAGGCTTGCAGACTGAATGCTGAAAGGCATAACAGTCTATAATGATAATGTATGTATGTATGTATGTTAAAATATTGGCCCACCTGACTTTTAAACTCCTCTTCGTTCCCACCTCCTCTTGTCTACTTCCTGTACCCTGTACATTCACTCCTGTCCTCCATTAGAAGCCTAATTATCTCCCTCAAACTCTCTTTTTCCTCATACTCCTTAATACCTGCTTACACCCACAGTCCCTACACCTGCATTCCTCACATTTCTTCCTTTCTGCATTTCTTCACAGAAATATGAAATATCACGAAAATATCAATAAAAATAAAATAATATATTCTCTGTTTCAAAAGATTAAAGGAAAGAAATACTTTATACTACACAAAGATTGCAAAACCATAAAGCAGGCAAGCTCCTAACCAATAAAATAACTACACTACAATTAAACTGCATTTAGGCATATCCTAATTATAACTCAAGTATCTTGGGGGGGATTATTTCTTGGAACTTAAATGAGAAAGTATCAGTAGAAAATAGAACAACTAAATTGAATCAAGCACAGTATATCACTTGGCCAACCTACAGAAAGAAATCTCCCTCAATAAATGCAAAATTCAAACACTACAACTCCATTATTAAACCTGAAGCTACTTGTGCTATTGAAACACTATTGAGTTTGAACACCAAATCAATCAACAGATACACTGAGCTCGATAGCTGCAGTCGCTTAAGTGCTGCCAGTATCCATTTTTCAGGAGATAGTGGGTTTGAACCCCACTATCGGCAGCCCTGAAGATGGTTTTCCGTTGTTTCCCATTTTCACACCAGGCAAATGCTGGGGCTGCACCTTAATTAAGTCCACGGCCGCTTCCTTCCCAGGCCTAGCCCTTTCCTGTCCCATCGTCGCCATAAGGCCTATCTGTGTCGGTGCGACGTAAAGCCAACAGCAAAAATAGCAGCAACAGATAAATTACAAAAGGCAGAAAGAAGAATCCTTAGAACAATCATTTTTAAAAAACACCAAGTAGATGGACAATGGTGATTATTACCTAATGAAGTTGTATAGCAGGAAATTGAGTCAATAATAGACACAATGCAGAAAAGGAGGGTTGCATATTTCTGCCACATATCAAGACTACCAGAAACCAGGGTACCAAAACATCTTTTCAACTACTTTTAGAAAAGTAAAACCAAGAATAGTTGGTTCAAAGAAGTCCAATATGATTTAGATGAGTTAGGCTTAACAATGCAGCAAATTGAAGACTGAGAAAAGAAAAGGATCCTGAGAAACAGAGACTTGAGACTTAAACTAAAAACATTTACTCACAAACAGTACACCATAAATGATGAAGAAAGGGCAGCCTGGTCAGAAAGAACGAAGAAGTTCTGGGAGCAGGAGAAAAAATCATAAGCCAAATTTGCAGTTAA
Source organism: Anabrus simplex (assembly GCF_040414725.1). Taxonomy (NCBI): domain Eukaryota; kingdom Metazoa; phylum Arthropoda; class Insecta; order Orthoptera; family Tettigoniidae; genus Anabrus; species Anabrus simplex. The sequence goes on from NC_090273.1 coordinate 98,620,795, forward strand.
TACACTTAAGACTTAAATGTATATGGATTGATTAAAGTGCTCCAATCTTCTTCTTCGTCTTCCACCCTTTTCCAACACCTGTGGGGTCGCGGGTGTAAACTGCGCCACACATGTGGATTTGGTCCTGTTTTACGGCCGAATGCCCTTCCTGACATCAACCCTATATGGAGGGATGTAATCACTATTGCGTGTTTTTGTGGTGGCTGGTAGTGTGGTGTGTTGTGTGAATATGAAGAGAAGAGTGTTGGGACTAGGGTTGCCACCTGCCCCATATTGTATGGTACACCCCGTATTTGAGGTGGAAATTTTGCGTCCCTTATTATGAACTGTTATCCTGTAAACACAAGCATTTGTCTTTTTTTTTTTTTGTCTAAATATTTTAAAATCTCAAGAACTAGCTGGATTGAGAAGAAAACTAATGAAGCAGTGCTTAGAGAAATAAACACCCAGAGACATTTAATAACAATGATAAAAAGGAGAAAAACATCAGTTTTCGGTCACATTCTCCGGCATAATAACTTCATAATAACTTCGAAGGCAAGGTGATGGGAAAGAAAGGCAGAGGGAAAACCACGGAAGAAGATCATTGAAGAGGTAGTTGAGATGATGGGATGCCAAAGTTATGGAGAGATGAAAAGGATCGCAGAGAGAAGAGATCAATGGTTGCAGCGACAAGGCGAAGCCTTTAGATAATGATGATGATGATTTTACAATCTGTATTTGATTTGGGTGCCATTGAAGTTCAAAGTAGCTCCATGATTTATTTCCCTTTGGAGCCTCAGAAGAAGGAAATCTTGTGATGTCTCACAATTTGCTGTTAAAGCTAAGCATCCTGAGTTATTTACCTTGTCTTCTGCTGCGTACTTCTGTAGGTCTTCCATTCCAATTTCTAACATGATTGTTCATGCTGTTTGAGACTAAATCTACATAAATTGTGAAGTTATCAAAGCTCATCGAGAACATCAGTGTTAAGATTTCAGATACATTGTACTGTATGTATTGTTAAAAGGGTGGTAGTTATAGTTCCGTTTTTATGAGTTTCGACTTGACAGTTAACCGGAAGTCAGACTGTGGTGCCAAACTGCTACGAATTCAAACAGCTGATTTACAACACACAACATGAACGGAAATATATATACTGGAATATGTCTATATAGCAAGATACCCATGCTTCGCTACGGCTTTAAACTGAAAATTATTTTTCCAAGTATTACATTTTGGGGAGTCCACTGTCAGCTAAGCCTGTAAAATATGCCCTCAGTTTGTACGTCAAACATTTGGGGGAATGATTATTTATTTTATGATCTAACACTCATTTGAACCCCATACGGAAGAATTTGAATGTTTTAAACCCTGTCTTATTTAAAATCTGGGATGTAAAAGCGAGCAACCTGTGAAATTTTCATTTTGTACGATGTCGAATAGTAATGGAGGAATGAATACTCCTTAAGGGGTGAATGTTTTTAAATATTTATTAACATCTAGAGTACAGAAGACCAACTTTCATTAAAAAAATAAGTTAGTGCCTGAAAGGGTTTTGGAAGAGTGGATGTTGCGTTTTTGAGGGTCAACCACCTTCTAAACCCTTAGGGGAGAAATGTTTTTAAGTATACAATATTTTACACCTAGGCCATAAAAGAACACCCTTATCATAAAATTACAACTTTGTACGTCAAACAGTTTTGGAGCAATGAATAATTTTGTTTATGGAGCCTACCTCATTTAACACTTTAGGGCTGGAACGTTAAAAAATATTTCCTATTTCACACCTAGGATTTGAATTTGGAATTTTTGTTTTCATACGTTAAACCATTTTGGAGGAAGGAATGATTATATTTGTTTTCGGATCTTAACCCCCATTTAACTCTCTGAGTGGTTAAATTTGTTTCAAACCTTCTGTTATTTAATGCCTAGGATATCAATTGTAATTCTAACTTCATAATTCAAACGATTACATATAAATGCATATTTTTGTTATCATTCCTCACCCCCAGACAAAATACCCTTAGGGGTGTATTGTTTTAAGTCCACTTCTTATTTGTATCCTCATGAAAATAATTCAACTCATTTTACACCCCGTTAAGTTGATTCCACCATCCCCTCCACCGCAACAAAATATGTGTGTCTTTATTATTAAAGGAGATTCCAAATACCAATTTTCTTGTCCATAACATCCTTCGTTTTTGAGATATAAATATCCTCAAACAAAGAATTCAACTCATTTTTCAATTCATTTATCTTCCCCCACCCCCTTTAATTGGATTTTCCGAAAACAAAAAATATGTGTTCCTTTGTTTTTAAAGGAGATTCCAAATACCACTTTTCATGTCTGTAATATATTCAGTTTTGCAGATACCATCATCCAAATAAAAATAATTCAACCCATTTTCAGTCATTTACCCCCCCCCCCCCCCCCACAAAGTGCTTCTTTTCCGAAAACAAAAAATACGTGCTACTTTATTTTTAAAAGAGATTAAAAATACCAATATTCATGTCTGTAATATGTGGTAAGTTCTTTTGATATACTGTAGAAATGCTCATTTTAAAAATTCACCCCCTTTAATACTTCCCCTTAAGTGGATTTTCAAAAAAAAAAAAAAGTATGCATGTTCCTTTACTCTTACAGGAAATCCAAATACCAATTTTCACATATGTAACCTCTTCAGTATTTGATATATAAGTATTCTCATAAAAATAATTAAACACCTTCTTCAGTTCTTTTCACCCACCCCACCCCCTTAAGTGGATTTTCCAAAAACAAAAGAATACATGTTTCTTTATTTTTAAAGAAGATTCCAAATACCAATTTTCACGTCTGTAATATCTTCAGTTTTGGAGATATCAGCATCCTAATCAAAATAATTCTACCCTTTCCCAGCCCCCACCCCTAGTGTTTTTTCTGAAAACAAAAAATGTGTTACTTTGTTTTTAAAAGATAATAAAAATAACAATTTTCACTTCTGTAATATGTTCAGTTTTTGAGATATAATACAGATTGCTCATTTTAAAAATTCAGCCCCTTTAACACTTCCCCTTAAATGGATTTTCAGAAAACAAATTATGTGCGTTCCTGTACTTTTACAGGTGATTCCAAATACCAATTTTCACATCTGTAACATGTTATATTTTTGAGATATATCTTAGATATACTCATTTTAAAAATCACCCCATTTGTGACTCCTGTTTACCCCCTCTTAAGAAGATTTTCCCAAAACAAAAAATACATGTTTCTTTATTTTTAAAGAAGAATTCAAATACCAATTTTCAAGCCTGTAACATCTTCAGTTTTTGAGATATATCCTCATAAAAGGTACTCAACCTCTTTTTCACCTTTTTTCACACCCCTTAAGAGGATTTTCTGAAAACAAAAAAATGCATGTTTCCTTATTTTTAAGGAAGATTCCAAACACCAAATTTCACATCTTTAAACTGTTAAGTTTTTGAGATTTACATACACACGTTTTAAAAATTCACTCCCCTTTTCTCCCCCTTAGTGACGGAATATCCAAGAATCGTCCCTTAGTGAGCACCTACATTGAAATATAAATGTATCCTCAAAATTTAATTTCTTTATGTTCAGTAGTTTTGGCTCGGCGATGATGAATCAGTCAGTCAGTCGGGACATATATATTACATATATGTAGATTAAAACTGGTACTTAACATTTGATTTTCTAGTATTTATGAACTGTCCCTTATTGCTGTGAAAAAAACCCATAATTTTAGGTAAATGTCCTTATTTCTTCTATCAAAAAGTGGCAACCTTAGTTGGGACATACACAAATACCCAGTCCCCAAGAAGAATTAATCAGAAGCAATTAAAATCCCCGACCTGGCCAGGAATCGAACCTGGGACCCTCTGAACCAAAGGGCAGTGCGCTGACCGTTCAACCAATAAGTCGGACTGATTGAAGTGCTCCAATGTGGGCGTATAATAATTTTAAAAAAGATATAATATAAGTATAATTTCAACATCATCTCCTAAACCACTGGAGCAATTTCAACCACTCTTGGTACACTTATGACTTACTATCTAGAGACAAATACTGTGGAGGGAAGTCACTACTAGCACTCCTAGGGATGGGAGTGGGTAGGAGTGGTATATAAAATAATCAAATCTATAGTTTTTAGATGAACAGTGACACTCTGGATGCCGTTTAACCAATGTTCAGCCCCAATCACGCATAAGGGGTGAGAAGATATGAGAAGATATTAAAAAGAAAATGTCCAAAAATGACCGAGATTATGGATTTATTTGTGTGTATGTTCCGTATGTTCCAGCATAGCTGTCAACCAAGCTTAGCACACATAATGACTTACTATCTGAAAAAAAAAAAAAAAAACCCAAACTGTGGGGCAAGATACCCTTAGTATCCCTAGGAGTGGAGGTAGAACGGAGTGAAATATAAAAATAATACAAAACAACCAATATTAATATAGAAGCCATAGTTTTTGGGGTCACTAATATGAATAGTGACACTCCAGATGTTGTTTAAGTCCAAGTTCAGTCCCTATCAGCATAGGGGGTGAGAAGGAGTGAGAAAAGAAAATGTCAGAAATGACAGAGATTACAGATGAATGTGTGTCTGTTCCAGCATAGCTGTTAACCAAACTTGATACTCAGATAACTTACTGTCTGGAGAAATTACTGTAGGGGCAATAAACCCAGCACCCCCTAACGGAATGGGGTGAAATGTAAAAATATCCAAAAATGACAGATATTAGTGTCGAATCCATAGTTTTTGAGGTAGCTGAGATGAACTATGACACTCTGGATGTCGTTTAAGTCACATGGGATGCAAAAGACTGTTGAAAATGACCGAGATTATGGATGTACATGTGAATGTTCCAGCATAGCTCTCAACCAAACATAGTACACCTACGACTTATTCTTTGGCAAAGAAAACTGTGGGATAAGACCCCTTATGGGCGGTGATGGAAAGGGGATAAAATTAAAAAATTACAGAACACAACCAATATTAGTATAGAATCCATAGTTTCCGAGGTCACTGAGATTTTTTTTTTTTTGCTGCGGGCTTTACGTCGCACCGACACAGATAGGTTTTATGTCGACAATGAGATAGAAAAGGCCTAGGAGTTGGAAGGAAGTGGCCATGGCCTTAATTAAGGTACAGCCCCAGCATTTGCCTGGTGTGAAAATGGGAAACCACAGAAAACCATCTTCAGGGCTGCCGACAGTGGGATTCGAACCCACGATCTCCCGGATGCAAGCTCACAGCCACGCGCCTCTACGCGCACGGCCAACTTGCCTGGTAGGTCACTGAGATGAACACTGGCAATCCAGTTGTCGTTAAGTCCAAGTTCAGTCCCCATTGGCATGGTGGTTGAGAAAGGGTGAAAGAGAAAATATCCAAAATTACCAAGATCATGGATGTATGTGTATATGTTCCAAAATAGCTCTCAACTGAACTTGCCACACTTATGACTTACTATCTGAAAAATTACTGTGAGGGCAAAACACAATAAGCACCTCTATGGGATGGATGAAATATAAAAATACTGTAATGGAAAGAGACTGATATTAATGTCGAATCTGTAGTTTTCGACGTCGCTGAGTTGGACTTTGATACTCTGGATGCCGCAAAGTCATACTTCAGTTGCAGTGGGAATGGAGGTTGAGAAGGGGTAAAAATTAATGTAAAAATCACCAAGATTATGGACGTATGTTGGTATGTTCTGGTACACCTCTTAACCAAACTTGGTTCACATATGACTTACTATCTGCAAACAAATACTGTGGAGGTGGACACCCCTAGCACCCCTAGGTGTGGGAGTTCAATGTAAAATAATTGAAAACGGCCTATATTAGTCTCAAATCCATAGTTGATAAAGATGTTGATTCCCATAGGGAGACACTCCAGTTACTGTTTAAGTCAAAGTTCAGTTCCCATAGGCATGGGGGTTGAGAAGAAAAAACATGTTCAGAATAGCTGAGATTATGGATGTATGTGTGTGTTTTCTAGCATATCTCTCAACCTCAATAGGCACACATTTGACTTACTATCTAGAAAAATTTACTATGGATGTGTGTGGGGATTGGAAGGGGATGACATGTACGAATAATCAAAAACCAAACCAAACCAAACCCCATGGCACTACAGCCCTTGAAGGGCCTTGGCCTACCAAGCGACCGCTGCTCAGCCCGAAGGCCTGCAGATTACGAGGTGTTGTGTGGTCAGCACGGCGAATCCTCTCGGTCGTAATTCTTGGCTTTCTAGACCGGGGCCGCTATCTCACCGTCAGATAGCTCCTCAATTCTAATCACGTAGGCTGAGTGGACCTCGAACCAGCCCTCAGGTCCAGGTAAAAATCCCTGACCTGGCTGGGAATCAAACCCGGGGCCTCCGGGTGAGAGGCAGGCACGCTACCCCTACACCACGGGGCCGGCATAATCAAAAACATCCAATATTATTTTCAAACCTATATCTTTTGGAGTCATTGGGATGAACACTGGCATTCCGGATGTCATCTACGTCCAAGTACAATCCCATCGGCATGGGGAGTGAGAAGTGATGAGACAGTAAACACCCAAAATGATCAAGATTATTGATATACGTTCCAGCATAGCTTTCAACCGAACCTGGTACACATTAGACTTACTATCTGGAAAAAAGAAAAAATACTATGGAGATGAGAAATTCCTACTCCCGCTAGGGGTGATGAATAGAAGGGGATAATATGTAAAAATAATGGAAAATAACCAATATTAATGTCAAATCCATTGTCTATACAGTATGTCGCTGAGATGAATTGTGATGCTCTAGATACCTTTTAAGTCCACCTAGTCAATATCTAGAAGTTTATTTACAATTCAAAGTTGTAAAAGCTTCTTATTAAAATAACAGGATATGTTTCGACTGCATTAAGCTGTTCTCATCTGTCTAGAATTAACGTAAAATGAATATACTATAAGTTACAAAACATGAATAAAATTCACACTCATATGATATATGGTATTTATAAATTAAAATAAGTGCATGTTGAGTCATCATCAGATGAAGAAGTTGCTAGATGTAATGTGTTGAAGTTAGAACACTTCTATGTAAAATGAAGATGATGTAATTAAGTAATTGAAAGTTTCTTCTATCCTTAAAATTAGTTTCATGCAAAAATAATGACAGTTGATTCAGTAAAATTGTTGTTCCACTTAATATAAAACTTCTAAAATATTACAAATTCAGAAATGTAGATCAAATTGATTTAATGCCAGCCAGACTATTGAGCAGAAATCAACTGCCGCCCGGTCATGTTGTGCAATATGAAATAATAGTGTTGTGTTTACGACATAACATGCCTGTACGCTGGGTAAGTTGACACTGTGTGAATTTTATTAATGTTTTGTAACTTTTAGTATATTAATTTTAAGTTAATTCTAGACGAGTGAAGATGGCCTAATGCAGCCAAAACATGTCCTGTTATTTTAATGCTTTTACAACTTTGAATTGTAAATAAACTTATATGTATTGACTAGGTGGAGCCAATATACTAGTTCATCAATTTATACAGGGTCTCTTTTTTTGGCTCGCTCCACAGCACCACTCAGAGCACGGCACGGCTGGTGCAATGACACTCTGTCGCTAGCCGGTATAATGTGCGCTTTTCCTCTCCACTACTTACGTCAATTCACAGTTATAGAAATCCATTTCTAGTGAAACTATTAGTTTAAAACCTACTTGGCATTACATTTGATGTTCAAAATGTTGTCCCTCAGCTGTCAAACATGCCTGACACCTCTCAAACAGGTTTACAGACACATGGAAAATTCTAAATTCCCATGTAGGGAATCTAATTTTCCATTCGGAATTGCTAGGCGGGCAATAATTCCATTGTGGAGATTTATCTCCCGTATGCAGTTATCAGACTGTGCCTCTTATAAGGGCTTCTGATAAGTTTACCTGCATACATCCCAGCGTCAGCGGGTAGGGTCTGACACATCCCACTCTGATGAGTCTAGTGTCAGACCTATGACGAAACGCTACTTAATAGAGGAAACGCCTGAAGAGCCTTACATCTGATATGTTTTTGACATTTTTGACATGCTTTATTGGTGAAAAATATCTAATTCCCTCCATGGGAATTTAGAATTTTCCATTCATAATTGCTAGGCGGGCAATAATTCCATTGTGGCGATTTATCTCCCGTATGCAGTTATCAGACTGTGCCTCTTATAAGGGCTTCTGATAAGTTCACCTGCACATCCTTTGCACGTCACATGTCCACACATTTTTTTCGGCTGGGTGGCGCTCTTCTCTGCTGCAGCTCAATCAGCCCAAGAATAATTTCATGGGCAGACGCCTAGTTGGCTGTCGCCTCCCCTCATCATGCCGTCTTTCTCCTGCCTCATCAAGAATGTGGACACCACTTATTCCCCATCAGACATTCGCCATGAATTTCACCAACGAAGAGTCACAGTTCAAGTGGTTCTCCGCCTCCAAGATGGTTTATCTGGTCAACCCTCCCCAGATATTGTGGTCTTCTTTCGATATTCGGAGCCACCGGCAACATGCATCGAAGACGGTGCATTCCTCTTTGGAGACATCTATAAAGCGGTCCCTACTCCTGACCATATTTTAAAACAACTGGCATCCGATCCTGACTTCCCTATCACAGTCACGTCCCCCTGCATCGCTATGTTTACTACTACCAACACTACTTCCGTCCATCATTTCTCGCCTACTATTACTAATACTACCACCACCATCACCACTTCTGTCCATCTTTCCCCGTCTTCTTCTACCTCCACTATTACGTATAGTCATCCCTCTCCTATCATGTCTACACCTGCCACCTACCTATCTACGACTCTAACCAGTCCCCAGCTGCCCCCTGCCAACCTCGTGGATACCACTGCCACAGCTCCGCCACTCTCCCATGGCAATGAAGACGCCTCCACTCCAGCTCGTCCACTGTTTCAACCTCCGAGCTGCGTCATCTCCGGGATTGACCCCACTATCACCGAACGGGATCCACTTCACGAACTGCAACCGGCAGGCGTTCCAGCTCGTCGGGCGTTTCGCATCTTTAACAACGACGGCCCGGCTTTCATGATTCACCTCCAACTTACATCGGCTGCTGATGTCGACCATCTCATCGCTACCGGCGCCCATTTCCGCAGGCGAACATATCGTGTGGAGTCTTCTCGTTCCTCACCTCGTACCCCCCCTTCCTCGTAACCCTTCTCTTAGCTCTTCATCCGCCCTGCCACCCACCCTACCGCCGCACACTGTCAACCTACCCGCTCCACAACCAAATTTCCTCTTACCCCCTCACCAGATCTTGGACCTTCTTCGTCTATTTGCCACTTCCGTCACCAATATGACCACCGCCCTATACTACATTCTCTTACAACACTACCCTACTCCTTACTCCAACTTCCTCCCACACCCACACATTATACCATCTCAATACATGTAATACGTTCATGTAATTCTATGTAGCACTTTTTCGAAATGCGTGCCCGAGTTACGTGAATACAAATAAACGTCCCGTTCCCTCTCCTTCTGGTACTTGTAGGGGTTTGCTTGTGCGGGGTGCTTTGCGGGATCTCCCTGGGTCCCGGCTTATTCTCGTGGTGCCTCTGCGCTTCATTCACTAAACGGCTTCCCTCTCGGGTATGTACGACACATACCTTCTATGTCTTATTTTTCGTCATAAATTTTCTATTATCTATGGCCGAAGAGCTCCTTTGTTCCCTCTTAAAGGGAAAGAATTGAAATAACCTACTTTATGCTTATGTTCACCTGCATACATCCCAGCATCAGCAGGTAGGGTCTGATACATCCCACTCTGATGAGTCTAGTGTCAGACCTAAGACAAAATGCTGGTTAATAGAGCAAACGCCTGAAAAGCCTTACATCTGATATGTTTTTGACATTGCAGACACATGGCAAATATCAGCCCTTGTGAAATGTTCTCTTGTGTGAGGGCTGTTCATATACACTTTTCCCTTCAGTTTCCCCCACAGGTAATAATCACAGAGATTTAAATCAGGAGATCTAGGGGGACAATTAAGCACACAATCTTTGAAAACTTCCTGTATTACCTCCATAGACCGATCAGCAGTGCGTTCTGTCACATTATATTGAATAAAGTAATCATTACTCTTTTCTTCTTCTTCCATCAGCTCTTGAAAGAATGATCTGAGAATGAGGTCTATATATCGATAAGCATTTATTGTTTCACAGAAAAATGTAGGCCCTATAATTCTACGAGTTCTTATTGCGCACCAAACTCCTATCTTTACATCATGAAGTGGATGGACATGCAGCTGGTGAGAATTTTCTGCACACCAGTAATGATTGTTTTGACTATTTATATAGCCACTTAGGTGTAGCCATGCTTCATCACTATAAAATAAAAGTTCTGGGTCAACATACCCATCGTGAACTGACTGTCCCCAAACTGTGCATGTAACCAGTGACGAATTTCAGCAGCTTTAACATTTTCCTGGACAAGAAATTTGATGATGATGCCTAGTGAAACATTCAGGTGTACATCGTGAGAGCGACTGAATACAGCATAGACAACACATCCCGAGCTATGATGTCACTCCCAGAGACCCCTCCCAGCATGCTCTAACAGCCTCGAATGATATGTGCACCAAACAGGTGCCGAAATAAAAAAGGGTCGTTTATATTTGACTTTACTATTTTCTTAGCCAGAATTATATGATTCATTAATACATCTCAAAATATCTTCAAAATATTTCTTGTCATGTTTATCATGAATGAAAAAAAATTATGGCTCTGGTAATATCCAATGATGTACTTACCATTCCTAAACCCAGCACAAAAGGTTCTGTCTGTGGTGGTCAAGGCAAATGGCTTATAACTGGAAATACAGTCTCTAACTGTTACAACTTCAATCCGACCCAGTTTCAGTGAATCTTCTAATTCCCCATATTCATTCTCACCCCAGCCAACAACCTGTGAAAGAAAATATTCTTAGATGAGAAATTGTCAGACTTTAAGGCCAGTATTTGTATAGTATGAATTAAATGGAAACACTATTAAATGATAGACAATAATTAATATTCATAAAACAAAAGCAGAATTCTAAATAATAGTGCAAATAGAATCAGTGATGGGAAAAGTACAAAATAAAATTAACTGGGCTTAATTACAGTAACTTGAGGATTAATTTACTCAATTACAATTACATTTTCTAAAAGTAATCAGTAAAATTACAAGTACAATTACAATTTACTTCATAGAATGCAAATCTTTAGGAAATCACTGACTTTTTCTTTGACATGGGGATGGAATGATACCAAAGTTTGCAAGGAAACATACATTACTCCATTTTGTGTTCTTTAGCCTAGAGACATTAAGTGGCTACCATTTCAAGAAGAATGACATATTAATTATAGTTAATCTTATTTTAGTTATTAGTAATAAGATACTGTTTTACAATTAGAATTAAGCATTAGTGTATTTCACAATTGTTTGAATGATGCAAATAGCTTTAACATATCCATTTTCCCATTACTTTGATTTGTAACAAAAAACCAATGTGTAAATTTTTAAAATGAGAAGAGTAATATTTTAACCATAGTGTATGCTATTTTAGTTATTAGAATTGTCATTTACCAGCTGAAGATGATCTATCTCAGATCAAAACTAGTTCTGTGATTTAAAAAATATGTAAATAAACTTCAAAATTTTATTTCATCCTTAGTAGGAATCTCACCCTCATAAATGCATTAATTCGAAGAAGCTACACCAGGGCCTCTTCAGCCACACACCACTATCTTTCTATATGCGAGGGCGAATAAAAAAGTAAGTTACACTAGCTCACCGTGAAAGTACGCTGTGTGTCATGACCGTGGCTAGTGCAGAGCAAGCTACAGTAACTGCTGACATGTCCGATAGGAAGGCTGGTGTGGTATCCCGTCGTGTTATGTGTGCAGATCAGGCTAGGCTCAATGGCACATCAACTGGATGTTCACTCTAAATTGGAGGTGCGTGCAACAATCAGATTTCTATGGGTTAAACGGCTCAATTGCACAGACAGTCATCATGAAGGCGCTGCTGTATATGGTGAGCATACAATTTCTCACCCAGGTATTGTAAAGTGGTGTAAGCAATTTGATGCTGGACACACGGATCTCACAGACGAATATTGCGAAGGCAGGCTCGCAACATCCAGTACCATTGCAAATGTTGACCGTGTGGATGAGATCATTAGAGAGAATCGGCGCATAAGACTGCAAGAAATTGCCAGCATGCTGAACGTTTTGTATGGCAGTGTGTTCTCCATTGTTCACCACTACCTTGGATTTCGTAAACTGTGTCAAAGATGGGTCCCATGTCTGCTCACCGATGTTCACAAGGGACGATGTTTCCAATCGTTACTGGCATTATATTCTGTGGAGGACAATGAGTTTCTGCGGTAAATCATCACAGAGGATGAAACATAGGTCCACCACTTCACCCCTGAAACAAAGAGAACATCGATGGAATGGGCGCACACCACATCACCACCACAAAAGAAGGCCAAGGTCCAACCTTCAGCAGGAAAGATAATGGTGACAGTTTTCTTTGACATGGAGGGTGTGGTGAACGTGAAATTTATGCCTAAAAACACGACAATCAATTCGACTTCATATTGTCAAACGGTGAACTGGCTGTGTAAGGCAAATTAAGAAAAGCAGCAGAGAAAATTGAGCGCTGGTGTGATTTTGTTGCATGATAACACAACACTTCACACGGCCCGCCGAACGTCTGAACTGTTGCAGTGATTCAAGTGGGAGGTATGGCAACAGCCTCCGTACAGTCCAGACTTAGCGCCATGCTATTATCATGTGTTGAGCAATCTGAAAAAGGATCTCTGTGGACGACAATTCTGAAACGATGAGGAGGTGAAAGCAGCTGTCTCCAGGTGGTTACATAGCGCTGGAGGTGATTACTATGCATCCAGAATCAAAAAGTTGTTGACCATTCCGATAAATGTTTACCGCTTCTTGGGGACTATGTAGAAAAGTGAACTTACGTTGTATGTTGCCATAGCCATGTAGTCTATGTGTAGGTGGTTTCATAAATGGCCATAACTTGGAAGTGTAAATTACACTTTTTGATTTTCCCTCGTACTATCATAACCTAACATTGCTCAGTTAAGCAAACTTTACTGTATGAGAAGAAACTAGTTGGATATCCTATTCGAGCTGGGAAAAACAGATTTCAAATCTTTTTTTTTACATTTTTTTACAATTTGATTTACGTTGCATTGACACAGATAGGCCTTGTGGTGACAATGTGATAGGAAAGGGCTATGAGTAGGAAGGAACAAGCCATGGCCTCAATTAATGTACAACCCCAGCATTTGCCTGGTGTGAAAATGGGGAAACAATGGAAAACCACCTTCAGGGCAGCCAATAGTAGAGGGTCAGCAAAAGAGAACAATAACTAGACCAGAACATTAAGTAAAAAAGAAACTTCTCTTTACTATGACTGCAAATAGAAGATTGTTGAGGTGTTTAATTTATTCCCAAGAACTTGCAGATGGAGTGATAAAAGGCATAGCAATCTATACATATAAAACTACTGTAAGCGAGAGCAATGTTTGTCTGTATTTTTGTTCCACTGTAACTCAGAAATAGCTGGAGATATTCAATGAAACTTGCTGTACATTTAAGTGCTTTCTTAATTTAAATACTCGGTGATAAACTGTAAATATAACTCAAACAAGATGCATACAGTGAAAGAAAACGTAGAGCAGGTCGGCAAAATAGTGCTTGAACCCTTAAAGTTCTGACATTCCCTAGTGATTGTAAAAAAAAAAGATATGGAAATTCATTTTTATATCTAAAAATACATAATCAAAAGTATGTATATGTCTATCTCCAACAAACAATTCACAATTAGCAGTTTTTTATTATTAACAAATTTATTGCAATTGGGGAAAAATAGTAGTGTGATAATAAAGTAAAGTAAAAACATAATTGCCTAACAACAACAACATAAACAACAAGAACAAGAAACAACTACAACACAAGTACAACAAGCAATTGCATGGAAATAAAATATTTCAAGAAATACTACCAGTTTAACATTCTAAATCCAGTATCATCATATACAAATTCACACACAAGTTAAGTATTTCCAGTGCTTAACACTATGGCTTACTATACTATAAGTTGAGTTCACCCTTAACTATGACAGTACATTTTCAGTGACATCAACATGGACGTGAGGTCACAGAGACAGTATCAAAATTAATGTGACTACGGAAGGGACTGTTAATGAGAGAAATTGCTAGCTGTTTTCATTTGAATAATTACACTTTATTCAACCCAAAACTATAACATTTTCCATTTGTTAATTTATAGAACCCTCATACCTTCAGATTACAGTCGCAGCAATTTTCGTTACTCAGAATGCACTGTTCCATTTAAACACACATATCCTTTACACTATCAACAAAAATGGACCCTAACTTGGATATTAAAGATAACCACTGCACTGAAAATTAACCACACATGAGACTGATCTCTTGTTGGGGTGGAAATTGCAAGCACTGAACTTGGCCCTCAATGTTACTCTCACTCAACACATTTGAAGCAGATCTTTCTTGTACACGCCAAGCATACTGGTTTTTCACATCTGTATCACTTGTAATATGTTTTCCTCTTCTTTGCTGGTGGGCAAAGATGACAAGTTATCCGTTTTTCAAGCTTCTCCTCGGCAATGTTGATACTCTCCTCAAGGATGCTCAAAATTCTACAGATAGCGCCTCGAATATCTCTTGTGGATCCTGGGATTTGATAATCTTCTTATCATGTGTGGCCTAGTGAGTTGAGCAGCAGGTTCTTTCAGAAAATGTTGCCTGGTCATGTGGGGGCTCTCGCGATAGGACTGATGCAAGATATTCGCATTCACAGCTGCAATATCGACAATACAGAAGAAGGCTGCCATCGGCCACCTACTGTGCAGTAGTTAGCTGACATCTGATCCAAAGTATCTACTCCAGACTTTGTAGAATTATAAAACTGAATCATTTCTTCCTTCCCCGTGTCCGCATCAGTTGCTTTCCCATGATGCATAGAGGATACTAACAAAACAGATTTGTTTCTTTTCAGAACATGTAAGAGAAGAGTTATGTCTTTCATAAAGCTATACACAGAGGAACCAACCTTTCTCTGCTTGGAAGGCAAGAAGTTAGTTGGAATTTCTTTCTTGTCCTTCCTTACTGTACCAAAATAAGTGAGCCCCGTTTTCCTCAGCTCCTGAACAAGCTCTACTGAGGTGAACCAATTGTCAGCTGTTATATTCCTATTTGTGCCCTGTATTGGTTCCGATAAATGAAGAACTGCCTGAGTTGCCTTTGAAAATGTCCTATCTTCCCTTGAAAGACCTTTTCCACCAGTGTCCTTCCCTGAATAAATATATGCATTGTACAAATAACTATTTTTCGCATCAGTTAGGCACATCAATATCATTCTGTATTTTTCTCAGGCTTGTTCAGAATATACATTCTGAACTTACGCCAACCTCTGAAACCAGTTAGCATCTTGTCTATGGTTGCATTTGTGCCAATGGAGTAACACCTTTGAGAGTTCTGAATCAACATATCTAGAAGCTTAGATATGGGTGCAATAGGATCTGTCTCTCTCCGCTGCATTCTGTCTTCAGGGTTGTCAAAACACAGGCTGCACAGAAGAATGGAAAACCTCATACCTAACATCACAACAAAAAATATTTCACGGCCCGTACTGTCAGCTGCGAAGACTGAAATGATGTCCTCTTTGTTAGATTTGAAAACCGCTGAATAAATAAGAAGGCCTAGGAAAGCTTTCATTTCAACCGCGTCAACATTTTGTAATTCTGGTCGGGTAGACTTTTGGTAATTACTTCTCATTGCACTGAGTTTCATATTTGTCCATCGCACTAGTACGTTCACCATTTCTTCACTAAATATTAGTGTTCATGCTATAACAGGATCCACACTGTTTCCAACTCAAGCTGAAGGTGGCAAACCGGGAAGGTGAATCATGATATTGTGACGAGGGGTACTCACATTCTGTGGAGGTTACGCAGATGACCATTTGTATCTATTTCTACCATAAAAACACTTAAAATGTGAATCATCAGACAGTAGCGCGGACCTTTCATCTTCTTCTACCTCTCCTTCTGTCTCAGTATCGGTATTGTGATCACTCTCTATTTCATGTCACCAGCGTCCACATCACTCATGTCCTCTTCAAACCACTTGGTAATTGTTCCTTCGTAATTTACATCATATGTTCGGACACTCGCCAACGTACTTGCACATTGACTCATTGTTGCACACAGCACTATCAACGGAAGACTGCTTCAAACCATGGATGTGCAGTCACTCAGGCTGCTATGAAACTCATCAGCTTCTTATCGCGGCTGCACGGTTACTTATGACAGATAAGGTAAGTACAGTGGAGTGGTCTTCTTAATATAGAAAGGTACTGCAAGCAAATATACTGGGAGGGTGATAAGACTTCCTATCTCCAACAGCGGAAGCAGTACAGTTGAAAAGTTGGACATTCAGATATAATACTAATGCCTGAAGTGAATCAATGTTTTTGTTATTGTGTATATATTGTATATTATGTATATAATTTCCTTGCCATACGCTAATAATAATAATGATAAGCAAGGTGGGGCACGTGTTTATTTTTCCATATCCATAATTAAGGGTTAACATTACAACACCATCATATACAAATTCACACGTACCTGAAGTATTTCTATTTTGCTATTTGCTTTATGTCGCACTGACACAGATAGGTCTTATGGCGATGATGGGACAGGAGAGGCCTAGGAATGGGAAGGAAGCAGCCGTGGCCTTAATTAAGGTACAGCACCAGCATTTGCCTGGTGTGAAAATGAAAAACCACAGAAAACCATCTTCAGGGCTGCTGACAGTGGGGTTCAAACCCACTATCTCCCGGATGCGAGCTCACAACTGCGCACTCCTAACAACACGGCCAACTTGCCCGGTAATTAAGTATTTAAAAATTTTATGCTATGACTAACATTAGATTGAGCAGCCCAATTACTGTTATCATAGCATTGTAAATACAGCACGTTCATATACAAATTCACACATACCTTAAATAATACAGGTACCTTAATACTACAATTTACAGTGCATTAAAATATGACACCATCGCACTGAAATTTACACACAATTTACAGAATGCTGGAGTCTGTTCTTGAAGCATCTTACATTTTAGGGAAAGGGCTGTAGGACAGGTGCAGATACACTACGCGCAACATTTAGTGATACCTCGTTTTACGGGGTGAAGAGTAAGGAGGGAGCTCTTCCGGTACCGGTAATACTGTCAACTGAATGGAAATGAAATCTGAATTGAATTGAATCAACAGTATGATAGTATGATTGATCGATCAATATGAATTTTCTAAACCTTTATTATATTAAGCTAACAACTGTGTTACACACATATTATATAACATTTCTCGATGCGAATCTTGTTCCTAGCATGAATTCTCAGAAATATCACCTTGGCCTTGCTGTGTAAAAAACAACATTAATAGTACGCAGTGTGTACACCAGATGTCTCACGGCGATGCATACTCGATTCATAGTTTGAGTGTCAAAGTTGCCAATACAAATCTTGAAGATAACCGAGGTCTACCAATTCAGCACTAGGGAGCCCTGATATCACTAAAAGTTGCACGTACTGTAATGCATTCCAGTGTCCGGCCCCGCGGTGTAGGGGGTCCGCCTGTCACCCGGCGGCCCCGGGTTCGGTTCTCGGCCGGGACAGGGGTTTTTAATTGTAAATTACTAATATCCCTGGCCTGGGGACTAGGTCTTTGTATCGTCCTTAATGTTCCTTTCCTCACATTCAACACTTTACACTTCCGCCATTTCCAAATACATTCAGGTTCACAACATATGATGCAAAGTAGGGCCAAAAGATCTTCTTAGGTTGATGCCCCGAATAAATAGCATTAAAAAAATTTTAAAAAATGCATTCCAGTTATCAATCCCCCTGATTTATGAATGAATATTTACCATAGTTAGTTATCTCCGATCTACCTATTACTTTATGCAGATGATCTGTCCTACTTATGTAACAGGACTTTTCTAGTCGACTGTTCAACCCTCCCCAAGCTGGCTTATTCATGTAAGCATTATATATATAGCACATAACTGTGTTCATTTCCTTCTAGTTCCCAGTGTCTCCCATCCAAGTTTTTCTATCATACTCGTCACACTACTTCTAGAATTGAAATCATTAAGCACGAATCTTGCAGCCTTTTGCTGTACCGACTCAAGTTCCTTGATGAGTCCTGTTTGGTATGGATCTCATATGGCTGCTCAATATTCCAGAACTGGCCTAATGAGTGATATATAGCCATGCGCCTTCACCTGGGAACTACTGCCTTTTAGAATCCACATCACGAATTGTAAGGACTTGTACACTTTGGTAATTACACTTCCTATGTGGGTGTCCCATTTTAGATCTCTATGTGTGATCCAAGACAATATTGAAAGTTCCCTTGCCTATGTTTCTTTCCCATTCTTATGAGACTGCATTTTCGAGAATTTATTTTCATTTTGTTATCGAGTGCCCACTAACGGAGTATATTTATATCGACTTGCAATAACCTATCATCGCTTGCATTCTGTATTTTTCTGTATATTATGCAGTCATCCCCAAACAATCTGCATTCACTTTGAATTTTGTATGGCAGATCGTTGATAAATGCCGTAAATAGCATCAACTTGCACACCTTTGTCTAGTGACTCACTAATATCTTAAAAGAGTGACAACATCTGTCTCTCACAGGAGAAACCTTTTCAAAAACCATGTTGATGGCCATGAATCCACGAACTTCTCTCTCATTGTTCTCTTAGATATTCTGAAATGAGGTGTTCCATTTGTTAGCATATAATGGACATAAGGTTAATGGGTCTATAGTTGTCCATGGGCAGCCTGTTGCCCCCTCCAAAAATCAGGACTGCAGTTGCTTTCTTCCAGTCATCTGAAATTTTCATCCACGAACCTACTACACTGCCGTAGCAGGGGGAGAGGTGATACTCCCATGTGGCACGTCCCAGGTGGTGGATAGGAGGGTCCTAACCGGCTTGCCAGCAGACTTGAGGGAAATGAAATAGCTCTCACGGACCAAACACACAATCCCCTGTGGGTGGGGGACGCAGACGAAGAATACACCTATGGTATCCCCTGCCTGTCGTAATAGGCGACTAAAAGGGGCGATCAAGGGATGATCAAATTAGAATCATGAGACTGCTTGTAATTAGTACCATCATGTGAGGATCACCATGGGTCACCTTTACTTGCGAGTAGTACCACTATGTTAGGTACACAATAGGTTTGTGATTAGTAGCAACAGAGTGTGAATCAGGATGGGATTTACAGTACCCATGATTAGTACCACTACATGCGGAATACCACGGGCTTGTGTTACCTGTAATTAGTACCATTATGTGAGAAACATCATGGGTCTGGGCATTGGCTGTGATTAGTACCACTATATGAGTGACACAGTTGGACAGCATTGCCTAAGATTAGTACCCACACTGTGAGGAACACCACGGGATAGTACGAGTCCCTGTGATTAGTACACCTATGTGAGGAACATCATAAGTTTGCGTTGCCTGTAAGTGGTGCGGTAAGTACCATTATGAGAGGTTGATGACTTGGATTTTTGACCCCTTTAGACTAGGCTACAAGCATCATCGATTCAGGATTGTGCTTTAGAAGCAGTCCCTTCATCAGTAATACTATACTTTTACGGTAGTTTCTTGGAATGTGGGGCATTGCAGGTTGGATCCACTGATTGTTTTAAATTCATATTCACCCATTCATTCCTTGTCATTACGTTTTGAATTCTGGTCAGTAGATGATTTTGGACTTTTAAATTGTCATTACATCTTGTCTCATTTCATACCATTAAGGGCTGATGACCTAGATGTTAGGCCCCTTTAAACAACAAACATCATCTTCATCATCAAATTTGCATATTGTTTAGAAAGACAGTAAATAGCATTTCCAAGTAGCGTAGAATAGCTCTACCTAGCAGTTTCAGAACCTCCCCAGAAATATTGTCAGGCCCTGTTGACTTATTTTTTAAAATTCTTTCCTGAATTTTTCTATGGCTAATTTGGAAGAGAGTACAATCAGTGTTATTGATAAAGTCCATTGCCAAGCTATTCTGCTTATTAAATACGTTCCCATACCAATGATTTAATTCATTATCAGATCATCAGTAATTACATCACCTCCCTGGACATTATCATTGACACATCATGGCTGGCTCCTTTCCTTTCCCTAATATACTCATAGAGATTTTCCATCCATTTTCCCAGGAAGAAAGTGTAACTTTCATAAATTTTTCATTAACAGCTTTCTTTTCAGAAGCGAGTTCTTTGGACAGCTTGTGAAACTTATTCATATGCTCCAAACTAAATTGCCTTTGTTATACGCTTTCCTTACTTTCCTTGTAAGGCTCTTAATTTTACTATTGTGGTTTTCAGGATCTGGGTTCCATTTTAGTAATCGAAGGAGCACAAACTGCTCAATAACCCTATTAATAATATCAACGAAATTATCCCACTTTACATTTATGTGCCCGCCTTCTGCTGCCCAGCTGGGAAATATTTGCCACAGAAACTCTTGGAATTTAAAGTGGTCAGCTTTACTATACTGGTATACTTTTAATTTATCCTCACAGATACTCATCCAGTATTGTTGCACCAGCAGCTCAGCTATCTGCTTCATTGGGACTCGCAAGCCTCCCCACTGCAGCAAGGTCACATGGCTTGCAGGGGAGGGTCCCTTATACATATAATGAAATCATCCTGATTTACTTTGCTACTATTTACATTCCCATTCAGCCATGACTCTGTACAAATGACAATATCTACATGGTATGATTCAGTAAGACTCAAAAATTCAATAATTTTATTTTGGACGCTTTGACTATTCACCTGCAGTAGTTTTAGGGTCTTACCACCATAGTCTATAATCCGTGGCTGCTCATTGTCTGTCGTCAGCTCCAGTTGGCAGCCCTTCTCTGACTCCAGTCTTCCTCATCCTTGCCAGCACAACTCAATGACTCTCTTGTGTAGGTTTCCTAACTCGCAGGAGCCTTGTTTGTTCAGGTATAGTTCGTCCCGCGTGACGCTAAATCCAACTGGTGACACACCCAGTCCACCTGGTCGTTCAAAGCCTTCACCAGCCGTAGAATTACGTCCTTCCTTCACACTGCGCCACTGAGTATGATCTTTGCATTCTTAAACTTTTTCTTAGCTCCACTCACCAGTTCATACACCTCTCCCATTAAATAGTCTACTGACGGCTTCCTTCTAAAATCATTGGTCCCTAGATGAAGCACTAACACTTGCACATCGTCACTATCTTCCACTCTTTCAACCTGCTGAGACACCTGTTTTATTTTTTATTTCCGGAAAACACTGTACCTTTTCACCAGTCCTCCTTGAAATATCACCACTCCAGCATATCATCGAGTCACCCATGATGAGTACGTCACATGAATTTTTTATGATTGAATCACTTTCCTGCCCTGGTTTAACTGTAGGAATATAATCAGGTTCTGCTTCTTTGTTCCTTTCAATTTTCTATCTGTGCTTTTACTTTTTCTTTGAATTCTTCAAGCTTCTGCTCTAGTTTTTGTTTTTATTATTTACAAGACAGTAAAATGTCTGCATGATTTTTGCGAAAAAATATAACGTACCCCGTAGGTGAGTAAATTTAATGAAGATGAAGGACTTTTAATGGAAATTATTGGAACAACAGTTTTTGAGATTTCGGCCTCAAAACATTTGGTAAATAAATTAGCCAAAATGAGCAAGTAAGCCGGTGGAGATGTGTCTGTGTGACAGACTGTATAGTTGTTATTTTAATTGCTTTTATTAGGGAAAATGTAACTCTGTAGATTATTCTCTGTCAGTAAGCAGCACATTACAAGTACCTACATCGAACTTTAATGATCATATCAAACAAACATGTAAAAAGTTCCTAGCAAGACTTGGTTGCATAACTTCTCTAGGCATCTCACACTCTTCCTGCTGCGAATGCAACACTCTTGCTGACCTCTTCTGTTTCCTTACACCTCTTTCCTCGTTAACTTTTTGTCTACATCAGGATATTTTATTAACTCTTTCATCATTGTCATAGATGCTGTCTAGCAGCAGGGCTGCCAGCAAATAATGATAGAATTGTGTGACAAAATGTAGGGAAGTTAAAAAGGAGATCTCGACTTAACAGGCAGTGAACCAGATGAGCTGCTGCCCAAAATGCTTGGTCTTTAGAAGAGGGACTTTGAATTCAAGTAGAGTAATTTATTATCATGCCCCTGCTGACAAGATGTAGTGTTTATGGTGCATTATGTCTTCTGGTATGGGCTAGAATAAATTTGTTACTTTCATTGACCTGTCTCAGTCTCATTCTTGGCTTTGACAATATGAAAGTGAACAAGGTATGAGCGATGCTAGTTTATGCCATTCCTTATGCAGCCAGTGCATGTTATAAATGGTGTGAAAATGTCACTCGTATGGTCAGTTGGTGCATACATTCCAGTGGGCTTGGCATATTGATATGTACGGTTATAGCAACTACTGATCTGGTGAGGAAAGCAACTGGAAACTACCTCAATCCTCATTTCCCTAGTATGCCGCTTCAGTGACACCTAGGCTATCTATCAGCTGTTGGTGGAGCTGGGGAGGATCAAACCAACCTTCAGGCTGTATACCAAACATAACTTATTATCACCATAATGTGAATAGATCAATACAGTAACATAAAGATGCATGTGACGTTATTTTATGGACAATTCCTGAATATACATGAGAAAAACCATGGACAGTAGCTAGTCCATAGTAAAAATGAACAATATGATCAATGATCCACTTTAAGGCATATAAACAACAAGATCATGAACCCTAAATGGTATAGTATGTAAGCATATACTGTAGGCTACATACAGTTGCAATAATTGAACCTATATGGTGAGATAACTGCAGTAGTTTGCAGGTATTTAGTTACATTAATCACAGTTAAACATTAAGTAACAAGCCTTAACTATCACTGATAAGCATAAACGTAGATATAAATTTAAAGATTGATTTGAATTTTACTTACAAAACCTGTTTTTCCTATAATGTCCTGGAGATCTTCATCATTTCTTCCCCAAACACAGATAGGCTTTACAAATATTGAAATATATGCTGGAGTTCTGAGTTTCAGGACTGCAATGTCATTGTAGTGGGATGAGCTGTTATATGATGGATGTACATGGACTGATTTTATCTAAAATAATACAGAATGACTCAGTGATACTTTTGTTGTAAAGTGATAAGACAGTAGTTGTCATTACATCTTAAAACAATATTCTCATTTAGGCTATGATTTGTCAGCATTTATGGAAAGAGAGAGACAGAAACATGAACAATTTAAAAATATTTCAGGCATGATAGGAAAAGTGAATAATAACTATATCAAGAAGCAAAAGAAGAATACAAATAGAGCTATAAAAATCCATGAGGAAAAAATAAAACTTTTTTCTTTCTTTTAATACCACTCTTAAATTATCAGAACAGCTTCATGTCAGTTGATTTGTCAGCATTAATGGATGACATAAACTTGTCATTTTAGCCTCAACATAGTTTCAGCTTAATGTTTTGCTCTTTGATACCTTTTGTTTTTAGTTTTATTTCTTATTTAAGTTTTAGCCGATGATGTCCTGTATTCTAGGACGAAACATGTACATACTAATCAATGTAAATAAATTGAAGAAACTTGTATAGTATAGATTAGATGGAACTTCGTGACCCTCTTATAAGCCTTAACAAGTATAATTAGAGGGTAGAATATTCTAGACATGGTGCTGGTAAAACAAAACAAACTCTATAGAGAAACTGAAGAAATGGATGGTATTAGTGATCACAAAGCTATTTTTGTCATTGTTAAAAATAACTGTGATAGAAAGGAAGGTCGTAAAAGTACAACTATTAGGCAGTACTATATGGCTGATAAGACAAGCACGAGGGAGTTTTAGAAAAGTAATTATGATCAGTGGAAAACTGCAAATAAAAATGTAAACAGACTCTGGGATAGGTTTAAAGCAATTGTTGAGGAATCTGAAAAGGGGTATGTACCTTTGAATGTGGTAAGGAATGATAAAGACCTGCTGTGTTATAACATAGAAGTAAAGAGACTAAGAAGGAGGTGCAGGTTGGAAAGAAATAGAGTTAGAAATGGTTGTGGA
This sequence comes from Anabrus simplex, assembly GCF_040414725.1. NCBI lineage: Eukaryota > Metazoa > Arthropoda > Insecta > Orthoptera > Tettigoniidae > Anabrus > Anabrus simplex. The sequence goes on from NC_090273.1 coordinate 98,645,069, forward strand.
AGTAAGGAGAAATTGAAGGTACTTACTAGGAAATTGAATCTAGTAAAGAAGTCAGCTAAGGATAACCCAATGGCAAGCATAATTGGCAGTCATACAAATTTTAGTGAAAAATAGAAGGGCATGTATAGGTACTTTAAGGCAAAAACAGGTTCCGAGGACATTTCCAGGAATCATTAATGAACAAGGGGAGTGTCTATGCAAGGATCCACAGAAGGCAGAAGTATTTCGTTAGCAGAATGTAAAGATGGTTCGTTACAAGGAAAATGTTCAGATAGAAGAGGTGACTAATATTAACGTACCGAGCTCGATAGCTGCAGTCGCTTAAGTGCAGCCAGTATCCAGTATTCGGGAGACAGTAGGTTCGAACCCCACTGTCGGCAGCCCTGAAGATGGTTTTCCGTGGTTTCCCATTTTCACACCAGGCAAATGCTGGGGCTGTAACTTAATCAAGGCCACGGCCGCTTCCTTCCCACTCCTAGCCCTTCCCTGTCCCATCATCGCCATAAGACCTATCTGTGTCGGTGCGACGTAAAGCAATTAGCAGAAAAAAAAAAAAAAAAAATATTAACGTAGTACTGAAATTTACATATGATAACAAAGACATTTACAATAAGATACGAAAGTTGAAAACTAGAAAAGCAGCTGGAATTGATAAGATTTCTGGGGATATACTAAAGACAATGCGTTGGGATATAGTACCATATCTGAAGTACTTACCCTTTTGATTATTGTTTACATGAAGGAACTATACCAAATGAATGGAGAGTTGCAATAGTAGACTCTGTGTATAAAGGAAAGGGTGATAGACATAAAGCTTAAAATTACAGGCCAGTTAGTTTGACATGTGTTACATGTGTTGTGGATGCTCCGGGGAAAATACGGCTACAAGTAATAATAATAATAATAATAATAATAATAATAATAATAATAATAATAATAATAATAATAATATTATTTGCTACCATTGTGCAACCAAATTGTTACACATCACGAATTAATGCAAAGAGACATGATTGTAATAACATGTATGAAATTAAAACCATATGCACATTAAGCACAGAAAACAATAACAAATAGGTTAACCAACATGATGGCTAAGGAAGGATAACTGGGAAGCGGATGGGAACCATATCCAGGTGGTGAAAGGTATTGGCAATGCTTAAGAAGCGAAATCAAAGGTGATTCTAATTTAATAAGTTTACTTAACAATTTAGATAAAAATTAAAATGCAAATAATCTACAAAACTACACCTCTAAAAATTGAAAATAGTTTTCAAAATATTTACACTTTACCCCGAGGATAGAATTTCAGTTATTTAACCTTAGGTCTGAACATCTCACACAATGTTCCACTGTTCATGCCGAAATATTTAAATCACATAATACTGACGGAAAGAAAAAGGAAGGTAACATTATACAGTCGTAAGTATGTACATGTAAGAATGGGACACCACATATAAAATTTTTATCCTAGTGCAGGGCACCTTTAGGAGGCAGTCCCCTCAGAAACACTTCTGAGAAGGGGTGCCCATCCTAAATGTGAATACTCCAAGATGAAACAGGATAAATGAGACAGCCCCAAGGGGAAATTTACACTTTATGATTACATCGAGAGCCGTTGAATATTTAATTTACAAAATCAAAGAAATGGGAACTGTCTCTTAACACAAATCTGATATGACTTACCGGAAGGCTAAGTCATTTTAAGAAAAATTTGATAACTGAAGAAAAAAATGGGTAAGCTCCGGTAAAAGAAATTAAACGGAATACTACATTTGAAGATAACCTGAAAGATGAAAAACAACTAAGTGCTTACCTGTTGGAAGGTCTAAGAAGACCCGTCACCTGAAGAAGGCAACCTTACCCTTCACTGGTCAAAGCAGAAAGACGGCTCAGCAGAGCTTGGCGTAAGCCATGAGCTCCTCTCCGGAAATCGTAAAACAACCAATGAGCGTCCGTATTTTCCTTTGTCCGTCAATCACACTTACTTTTATTTTATCCAGTAAGGGCCCAGCACAAAGTGCTGATAAAGAACACCAAGTAACATCAAGAAATTTTGAAATTTATGCAATATGATGAAACCGGAAACATCCCATCCCGATCTAGCGCATGTGGTACAGTGTGTTTAAAAATCATTACATCTACTTCAATTTTTCACGACAACCAAACAATCTTAAAGCCATATCAACATTAAATAATGCCAAGATTCACACATAGAACATATAAACCATAAATAAATACATGATATAAAATTCCCCAATCTTCCAATTTCAAATAATCACTACAGTGTTACATGTAAGCTTTGGGAAAGCATTATTTCTGATTATATTAGACATGTTTGCAAGATTAATAAGTGGTTCAATAAAAGGGAGTTTGGGTTTAGGAAATGTTATTCCACTGAAGCTCAACTTGTATGATTCCAGCAAGATATAGCAGATATCCTAGATTTGTGAGGTCAAATGGACTGTGTCATGATTGACGTATCCAAGGCATTTGACAGAGTAGATCGTGGACTAGACTGGTGCAGCTGGAGTAGACAAAAGATTGACTGAATGGGTGGCTATATTTCTAGATAATAGAACTCTTTCGTAAGACCTGGAAAGAAGGGGACATACCAGTCGATTGGAAAATAGGCATCATAATTCCAATTTTCAAGAAAGGAGATAGAAAGAAATGTTTCAACTATAGAGGCATCACTTTAACATCTCAAGTTGGTAAACTTTATGAAAGAATTGTAGAGTGTAAAATCAGACCCCTTATTGAAGAGAACCTCTTTGAAGAACAGTATGGATTCAGGAAGGGGAGATAAACAACTGATTTAATCTTTACAGTCCGTCAGTTAATGGAAAAATACTACAAACTCAACCAAGATTTGTGGTTAGCCTTTCTCGATATCAAGAAAGCATTTGATGTTGTGAACAGAGAGAAAGGTGTGGGAAACACTGAAGAAAATTGGATTACAGGATGATATGATACACAGGATCAAGAATTTGTTTGAAGATACCCGAAGTAAAGTCAAAACACCTGTAGGAATGACTGAATCCTTTGATATAAAATCTGGGTTAAGACAGGGTGGTGTTTTGTCTCCTCTTCTTTTCATCACTGTGATGAACGAGATTCAGAGAAAAGTTCACCAAACCATTGGAGGTAAGAAAATGAAAGTTATCTTGTTTGCGGGTGATATATGCTTGTGGGGAGACTCTAAAGAAGACCTTCAAGGACAAATAAACTCCTGGACAAAAGCTGCTAAAGAATATGGACTCATCTTCAGCCAAGAGAAAAGTGAGGTTATGGTCATGAAGAGCTATGGACAACCAATGGGACACATTGAAATTGAAGGGAAACAGCTACAGATGTACCATCAATTCAAATATCTTGGAAGTGTTATCTCTGATACTGGTTCTATAGACAAGGAAATTTTCCACAGAATTCAGGCAGGTAGCAACTTTTACAAAATAGTTAAAGACATAATATGGAACAAGAAAATACTAACAAAATGTAAGAGAGTCATATATGAAACCTATTACATACCAATCCTGACCTATGGTTGCGAAACATGGATCATGAGAACTAAAGATGTTAGTAGAATCCACGCAGCAGAAATGAGATTTGTCCGTAGCATGATCAGTAAAAACACGGAGGGCCAGAGTCCGTAATGAGGAAATCCACAAGCAGGCTCAAGTTGTAAGACTGCAGGACAGAATAACAGTGCAGCGACTGAGATGGTATGGACATATGGACATATGCGACGCATGGGAGATAATAGATTACCGAAAAAATGTATGATCTAAAACTTGAAGACAAAAGACCAAGAGGGCGACCAAGACTCAGACATACTTGGGAAAGCATCGAAGAAGGAGAGAAGTTCAGAGACCGCAACTGGTGGAGAAGCCTCGTTCGCCAACCCATCGCTTAAGATGGGACGACGTTGGATATGTATGTAGAACTCAGAGAATTAGAGTAGGTGAAGCATTATCTGATCCTGTAACCATTAATAGGGGAATTCTTTAAGGCAGTATTATTGGACCTTTATGTTTCCTCAAATATATAAATGACTAGCAAGATACCCGTGCTTCGCTACGGTATTATACTGAAATTTATAATTGAATGCTTATTGTTTTAGATATGTAATCCGCCGAAATTCGTGATCTGACTTGTTTTCTGCGAGAATCCACCAAAAGTATAGATAAGAAATGTGTTTTTCCACCATTCAATACACAATTTATTTTAATATATTAAGCTAGTACCGGTTTCGGCTCTTTTACGGCCATCATCAGCTAGTACATGTTTTGTTTAGCCATTAGACAATACACAAGTTGTTATATTAATAAGAAGAAATAGCGCACAAATGTGCATTACATTTTAGAGTAATCCAATAAGGAAGCTGTTCTTTTGCTGCATACACTAAAATGGTATCGTTCACATCGTTTGTTACATAACACGCACACGCACTGCACAGATGGGTCATGAAAACCCGGTCGTACGCACAGTTTGTGATGGAAACCATGTATGGCCAGTCTATTCAGAGCACTCCTCAGTTCGTTGTTCGGCCCAGTCCAGCTTCGATTAATCATTGCGTCCGTCCCGTAGAATTCCAAGTCAATTTCCGCTCGTTTTCTTAGTCTAATATGAAGTAGTTCCTGTTCTTGTCGTGTGGAGGGTAATTGTAGTCTCATTCTTATGTCTTCCATAAGGAAGGTTTCTCTGGCTAGCTCATAAGCAAGTCTTGACTGTGACATTTTGGAAATACCCAAAATTCTTTTCAAGAATCTAGCCTTGACATTCTCAATAACTCTAAGGTCAGATAGAGTTAGATGTTCCCAAATTAGCTCCAAACCGTATGTCAGGGCAGGTAGAACCTTTGCATAGAACAGCGTCATGGCTGTATTTAGAGACAGTTTAGTGGGTTCCTTCAAATCATACATATTTCTTATGGCTGCCAATGACCTTTCTCTTATATGAATTCTGAAAGAAGTAGAAGAGGGCTGGAGCGTAATTCCCAAGTATTTGAATGAATTCACAACTTCCAGGGCTGTTTCACTGCTTGTTATCTTGTCATTTGCTGCTATTCTCCCTCCTTTCCGGAAAACCATTTGCACTGTTTTATTTCTGTTGATTATGAGACTATTCATGTCGGCATACTTATCGAGTTTATCCATTACAGCTTGTAGGTCATCTCTGTTGTTCGATCCTATTGCTATGTCATCTGCATACTGGTACATCACAACCGATGTTTTGTGGATGATATTTGAGATATCTGCTAAGGCTATGTTAAATAGTATCGGACTAAGGGGGTCCCCTTGAAGTACCCCGTTGCTTTGTATAATGGCTGCTGAGGACGCTTTGCCATCTTGTATCGTGACCCTGTTGTAAGCAAGGATGTTGTTTATGGCTATGGTTAGTGGGTTGTCTGCTCCAATCATATTCGCTAGTTTTCTAAGGAGTATTTCTCTGTTTAAGAGGTCAAAAGCCTTTTTAAAGTCTACAAAGATTACATAAAATTTCCCCTTTGACCACCTCATTGATTCACGTATATTGTCCAAGAGATTCTTGACTGCATGTAATGACCCTCTTCCTTTCATGAAACCAAATTGGAGTTCGGGGATCATAGCTCCTGTTTCTGCAATTAGTCTGTTCTCTAGGATCTTGACATAGGTCTTATAAATGTTGTTTTCGAGGGCAATGCCTCTATACGAATCAGGGTCATCCCTGTCTCCTTTGCCTTTGAAGAGCATTTTGATATGCGACTGTCTCCAACCTTCGGGTATTTTCCCTGTCGTCAAACACGCGTTGAACAGAGTGGTCCATGTATGAAGCAGAATGTCACAGGTATCTTTCAGATTTTCATTGAAAACTCCATCTGGGCCAACTGCCTTCTTATTTTTCATGGACTGGATAGCAGTTTTGACTTCCTCCTGATCAATAGGTCTTGTTGTACAATGTAGATTTTCTCGAAGTGGGAGGGCTATGTCGAGATTTTGCTGATTAAGGATCTCCGAGAAATGTTTCTCCCATGTAGCTATTGGAAATTCTGGAGAAGGGCACGTAGCTCGTTGTTTGAGAGCAATGTAAGGGTCTTTCATAGCATCTTGAGCTTGCAATTTAGCCTTTTCTTCTAGGTAGTGCGCCTTCTTTTGTTTGAGTAGTTCCTTATATGTTTTCCTTTTCACTGCATACTCAGCATATGTGGATTCCCCACCTGTTTTCCGTGCCTTGTGTAAAAGGTTCAGAGTATCTTGTCTGGCCGTGTAGCACTCCTTGTCGAACCATGGTTTGGCGATCCTCGGAGTCTTCCTGATTTGTGCTTTCTTTATGAGGTTCAGAACACTATCCAGTGCAGCGTCAATCATTCCTTCATTTATCATCTGTGGTACTCTTTTCAAGTCTTCTTTTCCACCCTCTATGACAGGCATACACACTTTCCTTGTAATGCATAGATTAGGACTCTTCTTGGTTACTGGATTTTGATTTCCTAGCTCAACTTTAATGGCGACAGGTATATGCTTCCTAAGAACTGCTGTCGGATGTGAGGCCATGACCTCTCGATCAAGAATTGTTAGGCAACGTCCTTTGACAAAAAAAAGATCAACAGTACTTTTACCATTTGGAGCCATATAGGTTACTTCTTCTGCTTTATTTATCAGTTTATAGCCTTCATATTGTAAGTAATCAAGAATAATGTTAGTTTTATGATCAGGTTTGTCTAAACGACAGTTAATGTCGCCCCCCAGAATCACATTTCTGTTATCTTTTACCGCTGTTATTGCCTTAACTATATGTTCCATTGCATCGTCTGCTGTTCTAGCTGGGCTAATGTAGATACCAATTATGGTTATTTTGTCCGTCTCAATTATTAGCATATTTTCGTCTTTATGAACTTCCCTTGGTGAGCCGATGCCTTCTCCATACAGTATACTATATTATATTAGGCATCCGGATGTCTAATGGGGGATGGAAATGTATATAATAGCATATAATTAAAATATCAGTGGTTAGGGTAAAAAGTTACAAATAGAGTATGAGTAAAACATATTAAAAAACACACAGGCCACAATATACAACATTTAAAAAGTTTCAACACATTAAAATGGTGCGTATGGGTAGACACTTGTTAAAATCTTCAGTTCATGCTATATAGATTCCATTCTTCTGTCCTCTGTGCAGTTACTTCTAAGTTATGTTGATTATATTGCGTAAGGTAATCTTCAAGGACATTTTGAAACTAGTGTATGTCTTATTGATGTGGGCCTTTGTCGTGATGAAATTTTGTTGTGTTATATATCCCAACTTGTGATATACTATGGCAGGTTTCAATATAGCAAACAGCAGGTCTCGAGCTTGTATTTAGAAGTGGTCGGTGGTAACACCTCTCTCGTCTATGTTTGTTCTTGTAGTCTGTAAAGATAAAGTGATGTAAGTATGCCGGTAGTGTATGTATGAAGGAATGCCTAGTGTGTGTATGGAAAGAGTACTTACTATGGTTGTTGTGGAGGTCTTGTGCCGATGTGTTTGAAGGCTTGTTGTGTTCTGCTGCGAGTGCGTCTGGGGCTCATATTAGCTGTGGAGGGGAATGTAGGTGGAGGGGAAGAAGGAGTGGCTGTTGGAGAAGTAGGGGCGGGGTCAGGCTTGTGATTCGTTGGTTTGTTAGAGCGTGTGTTTACTATTTTGAGATAATCATTCTTTAATGTCGGAATGGCTTTGTCAAAAATGATGCTGGTTTTTTCATTAATATCATTAATGTTATGATTGGGGTTGGCGTATTGGTCTAAAGAAATGTAGAAATCTTCGGTTATGTTGAGCAGGGGGCCCTTGGAGTTTATATTAAGTATCGTCATGTCGTTATTGATGTTTGTGAAACTATGCTTGGATTCTTCTACATGTTGGCCTATTGATGAGAAATGGTTATGTTTTACTGCATTTATATGTTCATTGTAGCGGATGGTGAAGTTTCTGCCTGTACGTCCTATGTAACTTATGTCACAGTTGTTACATTTGATACGGTAGACACCTGATTGGTTGTATTTATTGTTATTATTGACTGTTTTAGTGTTATGTATAATGTTGGTACTATTGTGTGTGGTTTTGAATACTGTTTTAATGTTGTGCTTCTTGAAAATATTAGTTATAGTATATATGTGGGTGTTGTTGAAGGTAAATAGGGCATAGTCTTTTTTGGGTTTGGCTGTTTTTGCTAATTTAGTTTTAGGTTGTGATTTTATTTTGTGAATGATTTTGTTAACCATTTCTTTGCTGTATCCGTTGTGTTTGGCTATGTCGTGGATTAACTTCAATTCATTATTTTGGTCTTCTGTTGTCATTGGGATGTTAAAGGCTCTATAAATCATACTATAATAGGCTGCTCTTTTATGTGTATTGGGATGAATGGAGTCATTTTTTATGGTATTTGAGGTGTGTGTGGGTTTCCTGTAGATCTTGTAAGATAGGTGGTTGTCGTGTCTGGTTATTGTTAAGTCTAGGTAATTTAGTGTACGGTTGTTTTCGGTTTCTTTGGTGAATTTAATTTGGGGATCTAGAGTGTTAAGCTTGTCTAGTATAGTTTGTGCGTCAGTGGATCTATTATCTAACACTACGAAGACATCGTCAACAAATCTGCACCAAAAATGTATGTTATCTATTTCTTTGATTGACGTGTGTTCTAAGTTATCTATATATATTTCTGCTAATATTCCGGAGGCAGGAGACCCCATAGGTAGGCCTTGTTGCTGATAAATGGTATCGTGAAATCTGAAATAGTTATTGTTTATGGCGAATTCAAGTAAGTTTATGAATTCGTTTATTTCTAAGGTGCTCAAGTTGCTATTGTTTTTTAGGTTAGATTCTATTATTTTGATTGTTTGTTTAACAGGAATGTTAGGGTGCATATTTATTATGTCAAATGAAGCAAGGGTATGGTGTTGTTCGATCTTTAGCTCTTTGGTTCTGTTGCAGAAATCTATTGAGTTTAGTATTGTTTTGTTTGCTAAAAATGTATAGTGCTTTTTTAAAAATTTTTGGATGAATTGCGATAATTTGTAGGTTGGACTGGCTCTATAGTTTATAATAGGTCTCATAGGTACGTCTTCTTTATGTATTTTTGGGTAGGCTTTCGCAGTCGGTAATTGGGGGTTCATTGTTATGAGTTTAGCAGATTCAGTTTCGGTGAGAAGAAAATGTGTGTTTTTAAGTAAAATTTTTAAATTCCTTTGTATGTTGTTGGTTGGATCTCGGCGTTTAATGGAAAAAGTATTATCTTGGAAACATTTTTTAGTCTTTGCTATGTATTCATTTTTATCCATAATGACCGTAGTGTTGCCTTTGTCGGCCTTCGTTACTAGTAGATTGTTTTGTTTTATTTTATTTTTAAGTTTGTTTAAGTTCGATCTATTGGTAGTATTCGTGTTTGGGTTATTATTGTGGATGCTATTGATGTATTGCGGAATCTTTCTACTGATTTCGTGTCTTACTTCGTCTCGTATGTCATATGGGATCTTTTGTAAAGCAAGTTCTGTTTCGGTAATGGTAGTTATAATATTCTGGTAGGATGATGCATTACCCCAGTTGTGTTTGGGTCCCCTGTTCAATATATCCGTTTCTACGTCGTCAAATACGGTTTGCGTAAGATTTTTTATGGACGGATGGAATTTATGTTGGGAATTCTTGTTAGGAAGAGAGGGATCTTTGTTTTGGATTATGGTTAGTGACTTTGGTTTACTTTGTTGTTGTTTCAGTGTTTCCAGTTTTTTGTTTAGTGTGTTTTGTTTCTTTATGGCTAAGTCTTCTATTTTTTCTCTGGAAATTCGTTGAAAATAATTCCAATAGCTGTGTGGGAGTTCATGGGATGCTTTCAGGTGTGTTGAGTAAAGTTCATTATTAAGGTGTTGTTTCTTCCGATATAGGAATTTTATTTCTTCTTTTAACCAAATTTCATTAGTCCTGTTTTGTGTTTTGCGTGTCTGAGCAGTTCGTCTGTGTTTATTATTGTATTTCTGGAGAAATTTCGGTGTTAAGTTGTTTGAAAGGCATTCCTTCAAAAAGGCAATGCTTTTGGTTGTGTTCATTAGTTTGATTTTCAAGTTCTGATATTTAAATGCCTTACGTTTTGCCTGGTTGGCTTCCGTATTATTATTTATAAATTTCATTTTCCGTATTGACAGACTCAAAGTATAGATAAGAAATGTGTTTTTCCACCATTCAACACATTTCTTATCTATACTTTGAGTCTGTCAATACGGAAAATGAAATTTATAAATAATAATACGGAAGCCAACCAGGCAAAACGTAAGGCATTTAAATATCAGAACTTGAAAATCAAACTAATGAACACAACCAAAAGCATTGCCTTTTTGAAGGAATGCCTTTCAAACAACTTAACACCGAAATTTCTCCAGAAATACAATAATAAACACAGACGAACTGCTCAGACACGCAAAACACAAAACAGGACTAATGAAATTTGGTTAAAAGAAGAAATAAAATTCCTATATCGGAAGAAACAACACCTTAATAATGAACTTTACTCAACACACCTGAAAGCATCCCATGAACTCCCACACAGCTATTGGAATTATTTTCAACGAATTTCCAGAGAAAAAATAGAAGACTTAGCCATAAAGAAACAAAACACACTAAACAAAAAACTGGAAACACTGAAACAACAACAAAGTAAACCAAAGTCACTAACCATAATCCAAAACAAAGATCCCTCTCTTCCTAACAAGAATTCCCAACATAAATTCCATCCGTCCATAAAAAATCTTACGCAAACCGTATTTGACGACGTAGAAACGGATATATTGAACAGGGGACCCAAACACAACTGGGGTAATGCATCATCCTACCAGAATATTATAACTACCATTACCGAAACAGAACTTGCTTTACAAAAGATCCCATATGACATACGAGACGAAGTAAGACACGAAATCAGTAGAAAGATTCCGCAATACATCAATAGCATCCACAATAATAACCCAAACACGAATACTACCAATAGATCGAACTTAAACAAACTTAAAAATAAAATAAAACAAAACAATCTACTAGTAACGAAGGCCGACAAAGGCAACACTACGGTCATTATGGATAAAAATGAATACATAGCAAAGACTAAAAAATGTTTCCAAGATAATACTTTTTCCATTAAACGCCGAGATCCAACCAACAACATACAAAGGAATTTAAAAATTTTACTTAAAAACACACATTTTCTTCTCACCGAAACTGAATCTGCTAAACTCATAACAATGAACCCCCAATTACCGACTGCGAAAGCCTACCCAAAAATACATAAAGAAGACGTACCTATGAGACCTATTATAAACTATAGAGCCAGTCCAACCTACAAATTATCGCAATTCATCCAAAAAATTTTAAAAAAGCACTATACATTTTTAGCAAACAAAACAATACTAAACTCAATAGATTTCTGCAACAGAACCAAAGAGCTAAAGATCGAACAACACCATACCCTTGCTTCATTTGACATAATAAATATGTACCCTAACATTCCTGTTAAACAAACAATCAAAATAATAGAATCTAACCTAAAAAACAATAGCAACTTGAGCACCTTAGAAATAAACGAATTCATAAACTTACTTGAATTCGCCATAAACAATAACTATTTCAGATTTCACGATACCATTTATCAGCAACAAGGCCTACCTATGGGGTCTCCTGCCTCCGGAATATTAGCAGAAATATATATAGATAACTTAGAACACACGTCAATCAAAGAAATAGATAACATACATTTTTGGTGCAGATTTGTTGACGATGTCTTCGTAGTGTTAGATAATAGATCCACTGACGCACAAACTATACTAGACAAGCTTAACACTCTAGATCCCCAAATTAAATTCACCAAAGAAACCGAAAACAACCGTACACTAAATTACCTAGACTTAACAATAACCAGACACGACAACCACCTATCTTACAAGATCTACAGGAAACCCACACACACCTCAAATACCATAAAAAATGACTCCATTCATCCCAATACACATAAAAGAGCAGCCTATTATAGTATGATTTATAGAGCCTTTAACATCCCAATGACAACAGAAGACCAAAATAATGAATTGAAGTTAATCCACGACATAGCCAAACACAACGGATACAGCAAAGAAATGGTTAACAAAATCATTCACAAAATAAAATCACAACCTAAAACTAAATTAGCAAAAACAGCCAAACCCAAAAAAGACTATGCCCTATTTACCTTCAACAACACCCACATATATACTATAACTAATATTTTCAAGAAGCACAACATTAAAACAGTATTCAAAACCACACACAATAGTACCAACATTATACATAACACTAAAACAGTCAATAATAACAATAAATACAACCAATCAGGTGTCTACCGTATCAAATGTAACAACTGTGACATAAGTTACATAGGACGTACAGGCAGAAACTTCACCATCCGCTACAATGAACATATAAATGCAGTAAAACATAACCATTTCTCATCAATAGGCCAACATGTAGAAGAATCCAAGCATAGTTTCACAAACATCAATAACGACATGACGATACTTAATATAAACTCCAAGGGCCCCCTGCTCAACATAACCGAAGATTTCTACATTTCTTTAGACCAATACGCCAACCCCAATCATAACATTAATGATATTAATGAAAAAACCAGCATCATTTTTGACAAAGCCATTCCGACATTAAAGAATGATTATCTCAAAATAGTAAACACACGCTCTAACAAACCAACGAATCACAAGCCTGACCCCGCCCCTACTTCTCCAACAGCCACTCCTTCTTCCCCTCCACCTACATTCCCCTCCACAGCTAATATGAGCCCCAGACGCACTCGCAGCAGAACACAACAAGCCTTCAAACACATCGGCACAAGACCTCCACAACAACCATAGTAAGTACTCTTTCCATACACACACTAGGCATTCCTTCATACATACACTACCGGCATACTTACATCACTTTATCTTTACAGACTACAAGAACAAACATAGACGAGAGAGGTGTTACCACCGACCACTTCTAAATACAAGCTCGAGACCTGCTGTTTGCTATATTGAAACCTGCCATAGTATATCACAAGTTGGGATATATAACACAACAAAATTTCATCACGACAAAGGCCCACATCAATAAGACATACACTAGTTTCAAAATGTCCTTGAAGATTACCTTACGCAATATAATCAACATAACTTAGAAGTAACTGCACAGAGGACAGAAGAATGGAATCTATATAGCATGAACTGAAGATTTTAACAAGTGTCTACCCATACGCACCATTTTAATGTGTTGAAACTTTTTAAATGTTGTATATTGTGGCCTGTGTGTTTTTTAATATGTTTTACTCATACTCTATTTGTAACTTTTTACCCTAACCACTGATATTTTAATTATATGCTATTATATACATTTCCATCCCCCATTAGACATCCGGATGCCTAATATAACAACTTGTGTATTGTCTAATGGCTAAACAAAACATGTACTAGCTGATGATGGCCGTAAAAGAGCCGAAACCGGTACTAGCTTAATATATTAAAATAAATTGTGTATTGAATGGTGGAAAAACACATTTCTTATCTATACTTTGAGTCTGTCAATACGGAAAATGAAATTTATAAATAATAATCCACCAAAATTCGTGATCTGACTCGTTTTCTAATAGATTACAGCAAGTTTCCTCCCATTTTTCAATCTTTCTTTCCAGCAATCGATTTCGTACTTCCCGGGCTAGGTCCAGGTATTCCACCCGGTCAGTTGGGTCCCTAAATCTTTGCCATCTTTTCATATAAACATTTTAAATATGAATCAAATCCTTCAGGAGATCCGGCGTGGTGCCGTCTCGGGTGCCTTGGCGGTGCTGAACCTGCGGCCGGACTGCATTCTTAGTCATTACCCATTCAGGTCCCGTTTCCAGCGCGGTCCGCACATTTAATGACGGTCCAGAACATTATCATTATTATTATTATTATAGATGTTCTGATCCCCACATCAAGATGCAAGACCGCTACTTGGCGGTAAATTACATCTGCTGCCATTGTCATTGTTGACAATGTGACCAGCACCATTGTCGCGCGTAGGCAAGTGTGCGGGATTTCTGGCGATACGAATGACGTACTTCCGTGCACTATTGACCTCATTATAGAGGTGAACAATTTGACGGTCAATCTCATTCCTATTGTTTATTTCAAATGTGTTTAAATTTTTATTTATATGCCAGGAGAATCTACTGTAATCTAAGAACGTTTTCCGAAGGAAAAGATGGCTGTTGAAAAGGAACCCAGGAAAGATTAAAAATGATCGGTTTATGATCAGAATAAGTACATCGAAAATATACAGCCTGTTTCCAGTCATTCGACAGGGTCAGGAATGGAATTAATAAAGCCCCATCTAGCGGCGACAATAGGAACTGTGCCGGCTGCCAAAGCACTCCTCTGGGGCAATGATCGATGAATGACAAATGAAGTTAAATATTGGACAGTGTTGCTGGAATGAATGATGACAGGGAAAACCAGAGTATTCGGAGAAAAACCTGTCCCGCCTCCAGTTTGTCCACCACGAATGTCACATGGAGTGACCGGGATTTGAACCACGGAACCCAGCTGTGAGAGGCCGGCGCGCTGCCACCTGAGCAACGGACGCTCTTTATAAGTACATTATGAACAGTTAAATCAATTGGTCTCACCTCCTTTTACACCCCACCGCGGTTAAGTTTATTTACCCCCCCCCAAAAAAAATTAAAAGAAGGCATGTTTCTTTATTTTTAAAGGAGATTCCAAACACCAATGTTCACATCTATTACCTTCAGTTTTGAGATATAAGTATCCCCATAAATATAATTAACCTTTTTTCACTTCCTTTCACACTTCTCCGCCCCCCTCCCCCCCCCCCGCCAAGTGAATTTTCCGGCAAAAAATACTTGTTTCTTTAATAGTAAAGGATCTTCTAAATACCAATTATCACGACTCTAACTTCTTCAGTTTTTGATTTATGTATCCTCATGAAAGGAATTCAACTCCTTTTCACTCCCGCCCCCCAAGATGGTTTCCCCTAAAAATGCGTTTTTCTTTGTTTTTAAAGCAGATACAAATACCAATTTTCATGTCTGTAACAACTTTAGTTTTAATTAGATGTATGCATTCTCATACAATTAAGTCAATTAATTTTTCAATTCTTTTACCCCCCCCCCCCTTTCATTGGATTTTCTGAGAATACGTGTTTCTTTACTTTTAAAGCAGATTCCAAATATCAAATTTTGCGTCTGTAACATCTTCTTTTTTGAGATATCAGTAGCCTAATTAAAAGAATTCAACACCATTTTCAGTCATGTTTACCCCCTCCCCCCGTCCACCCAAGAGGTATTTCCGAAAACTAAAATTATACGTTTCTTTATTTTTAATAGAGATAAAAATACCATTTTTCACATCTGTAACATGTTAAGCTTTTCGAGATATACTGTAGAAATTCTCATTTTAAAATTTCACCCCTTTTTAGTTCCCCTTAAGTGGAGTTTCCAAAAACAAATCACCTATGTTTCTTTACATTTACAGGAGATTCCAAATACCCACTTTTTACGTCTGTAACATTTAACGTTTCTCAGATATTCTGTAGATATAGTCTTTCAAAAAATTCACCCCAATTTGTCACTCCTTTTTAACCGCCATTAATTGGATTTTCTAAAAACAAAAAAATATGTGTTTCTTTCTTTTTAGAGATGATCCCATATACAAATTTTCAGTTCTGTAATATCTTCAGTTTCTGAGATATATGTATCCTGATTAAAGGCATTCAACCCATCATTCACCCTTTAACATCCCTCCTATTGGGATTTACAGAAAACAAAAAAATATGTGTTCCTTTATTATTAAAGGAGACTCTAAATACCAATGTTTAGATCTATAAACTTTAAAAGTTTTGAGATATAGATACACTAATTTTAAAAATTCACCCCCTTTTCACCCTCCCCCAAATTGGATTTTCCAAAAACAAAAAATACGTGTTTCTTTATTTTTAAAGGAGATCCCAACCACCAATTTTCAGGTCTGCAATGTCTTCAGGTTCTGAAATATAAGTAGCCTCACTAAAGGCATTCAACCCCTTTTTTCACCCTTTACCACCCTTCCTATTAGCATTTTCCGAAAACAAAAAAAATATGTGTTTCTTTATTTTTAAAGGAGATTCTAAATACCAATTTTTTTCATCTATAAACTTTAAAAGTTTTGAGATATAGATACACTCATTTTAAAAATTCACCCCCTTTCACCCTCCCATTACAAGGGATTTTCCTAAAACAAAAAAATACGTGTTTCTTTATTTTTAAAAGATATCAAAATTACCAATTTTCAGGTCTGTGACATCTTCAGTTTCTGAGATATAAGTACCGGTATCCTAATTAAAGGCATTCAACCAATTTTTTACCCTTTTCACATCCCCCAAATTGGATTTTCCAAAAACAAAAAATACGTGTTTCTTTATTTTTAGAGGAGATCCCAACCACCAATTTTCAGGTCTGCAATATCTTCAGGTTCTGAAATATAAGTAGCCTCACTAAAGGCATTCAACCCCTTTTTTCAATCTTTATCACCCTTCCTATTAGCATTTTCCGAAAACAAAAAAAATATGTGTTTCTTTATTTTTAAAGGAGATTCTAAATACCAATTTTTTCCATCTATAAACTTTAAAAGTTTTGAGATATAGATACACTCATTTTAAAAATTCACCCCCTTTCACCTTCCCATTACAAGGGATTTTCCTAAAACAAAAAAATACGTGTTTCTTTATTTTTAAAAGATATCAAAATTACCAATTTTCAGGTCTGTGACATCTTCAGTTTCTGAGATATAAGTACCGGTATCCTAATTAAAGGCATTCAACCAATTTTTCACCTTTTCACCCCTCCTATTGGGATTTTCTGAAAACAAAAAAATACATGTTTCCTTAATTTTAAAGAATATTCTAAATACCAATTTTTACATCTGTAAACTTTTAAAGTTTTGCGACATAGATACATTCATTTTAAAATTTCACCCCCCTTTTCACCGCCTTAGCGACGGAATATCCAAAACTCCTCTCTTAGTGAGCACCTAAATCTTAATATGAATGTATCCCCAAAATTTCATTTCTTTATGTCCAGTAGTTTTGGCTCGGTGATGATGAATCAGTCAGTCAGTCAGTCAGTCAGTCAGTCAGTCAGTCAGTCAGTCAGTCAGTCAGTCAGTCAGTCAGTCAGTCAGTCAGTCAGTCAGTCAGGACAAGTTATTTTATATATATAGATATGAGTAAAGAACTGGAATCAGAAGTAACTTTTTGCAGATGATGTTATACTGTATTGAGTAATAAATAAGTTACAAGATTGTGAGCAAGTGCAGAAAGACCTCAACAATTTTGTGAGATGGGCAGCAGACAATGGTATGATAAAATGAAATGGTGTATGGCTTTTAGTGTCGAGAGATCCCAGGATGGGTTCGGCTCGCCATGTGCAGGTCTTTTGATGTGACACCCGTAGGCGACCTGCGCGTCATGATGAGGATGAAATGATGATGAAAACAACACATACACCCAGCCCCCGTGCCAGGGAAATTAACCAAAGATGGTTAAAATTCCTGACCCTGCCGGGAATCGAACCCGGGACCCCTGTGACCAAAGGCCAGCACTCTAACCATTTAGCCATGGAGCCGGACAATGGTATGATTATAAAAGGGGGTTAAAAGTCAGGTTGTGAGTTTATACTAATAGGAAAAGTCCTCTCAGGATTAATTACTGTTTGATGGGGTGAAAGTTCCTAATGGGGATCACTGTAAGTACCCACAGTCCAATACAAAGAATGATGGAAAATGTGAATAGGCCTTAGATAATAATATTTTTGTCAGTTTACATTCTCTACTTGTGAAAAATGCCAGAAAACATGATGTGATAAGTGCACAACTTTTAGCAAACTTGGCTTGTTTGACTTAGGTCTACTGTTCTAAAAATTCCATTTTTTATTAGAATAATAACTCCCTTGTAACTTCTGTAATGATTTCCTAGTTATAGATCCATCTAATGTAACATAGTGTTATGACTAGAGATGGGAATTTGCCTATTTGCCTATTTTATTCCTGTACTCAGAAACGTAGGCTTTTGAGATATAAATCTGTTTCAGGTTCCTTTGTGCTAGATTTAGTTTGTTTTATTGTGCCTATAAATGCCTATTTCAGGCGTTTGTGCCTATTTGGAGTATAATTGCCTATTTGATGCCTATTTGATGCCTATTTGATGCCTTTTTAATCTATTTTAAAGAAGCCGGTTTTCTTCCAGTGCATTATATTGTAACTGATGCGCTCGACAGTATTATCCTCTCACTTCTCAAGATCTGTTTACCCCACGAACAAAAAAGGGAATTCTTGGAAGTCACCAGAAATAGTTCTTGGGAAATTTCCATCAGGAGAAACAAGGAACAATTTGACCTCGAAGCCTTCAATCCCTCCAACATTCTAAGACATATGCGAGAACCAATCAACGTCGAACCCTTTTACCTCCTTCTCGATGTGAACTGTTGTACGCGTATGCTATATCTTCAAAACGTGTTGCGATTTATTGTGAAGAAGAAGGGTGTCTGTGGCAATACCCGAAAAAAAAAATCGGGCGAGTTGGATGTGCGCTTAGGGGCGCGCAGCTGTGAGCTTGCATCCGGGAGATAGTGGGTTTGAGCCCCACTGTCGGCAGCCCTGAAAACGGTTTTCTTTGTTTTCCCATTTTCAGACCAGGCAAATCTTAATTAAGGCCTAGGTTGCTTCCTTCCCACTCCTAGGCCTTTCCCATCCCATTGTCCCCATTAGACCTATCTGTGTCGGTGTGACGTAAAAAATGTAATTGCAAAGAAAAATCGTCGGAAGCCCTACTGGCTGAAGCGATGGATCACAGGGGATCCCAATTTCACTACGGATGGAAAAGTAGTCTTCTGCCAAGCTTGGTAAGTTCGTTTGTTCCTTTTATCTTTTTTTGTAACTGAACTACGATTGCATTTCATTGTAGCATTTATAGGCCTATTAATATACGTATTGTGGAAAGTTAATTTTGTTACAATGCTATATTAGTCGTGAACTTTCAATAATTTATATTACTAAAATGTAGATAATCGTTTTATTACTGAACGAGGAGTTTGAACGGCGATGGTCTCTTGTCACAGAGTGGATGAAAATTAAAAATCGGTAATTTGAACTTTGATTCAATTCCCGCGAAAATAGAGATTTACAACTGAAATATTTTATTTCTGTCTGTCTGTCCTTCTTTCTTTCTTTCTTTCTTTCTTTCTTTTTAATCTGTTTACCCTCAAGGGTGTGTTTTTTCCTCGGATTCAGCGAAGGATCCCATCTCTACCATGTCAAGGGCAGTGTCCTGGAGCGTGATACTTCGGGTCGGTGAATACAACTGGGGAGGAGGACTAGTACCTTTCCCAGACAGCCTCACCTTCTATGCTGAACAGGGTCCTTGTGAAGGCATGGGAAGATTGGAAAGGACAGGCAAATAAGAGGGAAGGAAGTGGCCACATCTTTAAGGTACCATCTTGGCATTTCCCTGAGGAGAAGTGGGAAACCACAGAAAAGCACTTTGAGGATGGCTGAGGTGGAAATTTTTTTTTTTTTCCTAGTGGCTTTACATCGCACCGGCACAGATAGATCTTATGGCGACGATGGGATAGGAAAGGTCTAGGAGTGGAAGTAAACGGTCGTGGCCTTATTTAAGGTACAGCCCCAGCATTTGCCTGGTGTGAAAATGGGAAACCACGGAAAACCATCTTCATGGCTGCCGACATTGGGATTCGAACCCACCATCTCCCGGATGCAAGCTCACAGCTGTGCGCCCCTAACCGCACAGCCTACTCGCCCGGTGATGTGGGAATTGAACCCACCTCTACTCAGTTGACCTCCAAAGGCTTAGTGGACCCCGTTCCAGCCCTCGTGCCACTTTTCAAATTTCGTGGCAAAGCCTGGAATCGAACCCGAGCGTACGTTGGTGGCCGCTTATCACGCTAACTACTACACCACAGAAGCGGACTACAACTGAATTGTAATTTTTTTAAATCATGAGTAACTTTCACCAGCACTATGTGTAGGCTCTAGTAAACGCTATTACGCTTCCGCTATGCCTCCGCGAAACATAGGATGAAGTGAAGTCAAATAAATATTATAACATGTAACATAGGGTGAAGATCGAATGTGGTGGAGCTTGGACGATGTCACAGCGTGTTTAACAAGGCTACAAAGACTATCTTTACAAGACCAGGCCAGTGGAAAGACCGTTAGTCTGGATTGGTGAGGTCCGGTTTGTACCCGTTGTACTGACCGGGGGGAGGAACAAGCAAAGAGAGTCTGGGATGCGTAAGCTCTAGCATCCCATCTAGAGTTTTGCTTAATTGTGACAAAAAGTAAGTTTATGGGCGCATGCCACGACAATTTCAAATCACGCGGTTTTCTAATTTTCTACAAGGGTGGCAGCGTTATGGGCACACATGATGCAGGATGTATTGCAGGCAACAGAAAATAGTCTTCATGACAGCTGACCCAGGTGACCACAGCAGGCGAATAGCAACATACAGTATAAAATGTTCACAAATCTGAGATTTATAGTGCCTCCATTTTAATTTTTTTATATAAGTAAGAATACTGCTGGAGGCAGCTTGGTGAGTTTCTGGCAAGCATGTAGGAAGGATCTCTCCTCTATGCTACTCAGGTATCGTTTTGCATCATTTTCATGATTTTTTCACCCGGTGAACTTGACAGGAAACTGCCAGATTATAACTGAACATTTTGAGGACATATTTCCATGTAAATTACGAATTTTCTTGTTCCTACTTTAAAGTTTTGTACTTCTAGAAACATCACCTCTAATAGTATTTCTCTTTTTTTAATGAAACAAATGCATGTTTATACTGTCTGACTCGTTGGCTGAATGGTCAGTGTACTGGCCTTAGGTTCACAGGGTCCCGGGTTCGATTCCCGGTTGGGTCGGGGATTTTAACCTTAATTGGTTAATTCCAATGGCTCCGGGGCTGGGTATGTGTGGCGTATTCAACATTAGAAATCATCACAGACATGCACGTCGCCTAATAGGCCGTCTACGAGAAAAAGACCCGCATATTGAGCATTATTGCCAATTAGCCCAGATTTAGGAATATAAGAACATTGTAATTTACGTCAATTTTATTATTTTTCAGATCAAATGTGAAAAAATACCATATAGATCAACATAGAAATACTGCGATGCATTTGACACAAGTACAGAAAGTGTTGTCATCGCAGCTTTTCTACCAGTCCACTGTGAACAGCGACCAAGAACAATTTTCTATAGACCTGTGCACTGCAATGATGGGAGCTAATATCCCCCTTGCATAAACTGGAGCATCTTCAGACTTGCAACAAGCTGCCGGGAGCATTCACCGAGTAGGAGACGAGTGGCTTTTCCCTAGTGGAGTCATTTAGGGTTGTGGAAGAAGTCGGGAGAAATGGTGACCGAACCTCTGAGAAGGTAGCCGCTGTCAGTAAAAAGTTCCATAGGAGTCCTGCAGCAGAATCCATGATGGACAACTACAGTAAAAGTAGCCAGGCTGCTATGAGGTGAGGTAGATAAAGCAGTTGAACTAAAACCAGAGCTTCATTGAAGTTTTGTCCAATCACTTCCTGTGATGTTAAGAGATTTCTCTCAGTACAAAACATTCTGCCCGATAGCAGGACAAGATTGTTACCCAAAAACATTGAAACATTGCTTGTTGTAAATTCATTTTGTAGTAATTGAGCATGTTATTGAATTTTAAGTATTTTTCATGCCTATTTTACAACATGTTAGTGCCTATTTACATGCCTATTTTGGCTAATTTAAGAGCCTATATGCCTGCCTATTTTAACTGTTTTTAGTGCCTATAATTCTCATCTCTAGTTATGACTTTAATGAAGTAAGGTATTATTACCATATTTTTTGGACTATAAGAGGCACTTTTTCTTATGAAAAATACTGCTTAAAATATGGCTATGTCTTATTGTCTGAAGGTCTGTTATATTTAAACATTGAGTATATGTGATCTGCTACGCCAATGCTCATAAAAATTCCTTACAGTATTCTCAGCAGTTGACCCCTTTTATTACTGCAGTTAAGAAACAGTGGCTGTGGTATCCCTGCCTTTATCTGACAGGAATGCTATTTGCCAGGACATCCTACCAAGACAGTTAGCAACCAATTCCCTGCGCGCCTCCTTATCGTACCAGGCAAACATAAAGAGGTGCGACCTTGACTGCCATTACAGGTAACCTTAAAGGAAGGATAGGGAGAAAATCTTTCACTTTGTAATCAGTAGTAAGTTCCAGTAGTGGCAAGTTCCGGTAATGACAATTTACTGTATACAATGTCAGTTGTACAGAAGAGGTTTTCTTACGATGTAGAATTTAAATTAATGCAAAATTACATTATAATACAGCAGAAAGACAGTTCGGATCTCCACCAACTGAAAAAATGATATGCAAATGGCGAAAAATCACTTGTTGAACCTAGGAAAAAATAAACACTCTTTTAAGATGCATACTGAAAAACGGCCTCTTCTGGAGTCATAAATGAAGGAGTGGGTGACAAACCACAGAAATAATGGCACCTCTGTGTCCACCAACATCATCTATGAAGCGAAGAGATGGCAGCCGCACACAACATTGTGAATTTTGCAGGAACACCTGCTTTGTGTTACTGGTTTATGAAGAAACATATATTATCGGTGTACATTCACACTAGAATTTCACAAAAGATTCCAGCAGAATATGAATCCGAAATAGTGAAAATTCACAAATTTTTGATTGATG
This sequence comes from Anabrus simplex, assembly GCF_040414725.1. Lineage (NCBI taxonomy): Eukaryota > Metazoa > Arthropoda > Insecta > Orthoptera > Tettigoniidae > Anabrus > Anabrus simplex. The sequence continues at coordinate 98,667,898 of NC_090273.1, forward strand.
CATATAAACAAACTCTGTCAAATTGGTAGTATGCATGAAGTGCCTCTAAACTTTGATGTTCCATCAAAAAGAACTGTTGACGGTAAAGGAACTAAGGCTATCACAATAAAAACATCCAGCCATGAAAAGTCACATTACATTATTGTCTTGTCTTGCTGTGCAGATAGTACAAAATTGGCTCCAATGGTAATTTTTAAGAGAATAACTGTGCCCAAAGATAAAATTCAACAAGGTATTGCCCTTCATGTTCAAGAAAAGGGATGGACGGACGAAAATGGAATGAAGGTGTAATTGGAGGAAGCATGGTTTGAATGTCCCAGTGGTTTCCTGAAAAAGAAATCCCTTGCTGTATTAGACCAGTACAAATCCCACACAACAGATACAACAAAGTGGAGAATGAAGGACGTGAATACTTGATTTTCAGTCATTACAGGGGGCCTCACGAGCCAGTTGCAGCCACTGGATGTTCCAATAAACAAATCACCCAAGATTTCTATGCATGAATGGACCAAATGGATGGCTGCACTGTATCACGAATGAGGTGATCATCAGTTGGACTAGTCTGTGAATGGGTGAAGATGTCATGGGAGTTGTCATTAAGTCATTTATGAAATGTACACAAGTATGAAGGATGAGTTTTCCACCTTGTGTGCTTGAACTATGAATATGGACTATGAAGCTAATAGATTATAGCTTATTGATAATAATAATAATAATAATAATAATATAGATAATAGATTACAGTATTTTATGAAATGTGGCTTAAGTATTACACTTGATGGTACTGAAGATGATAAACTGTTTGAAGAATCAGAAAATTGCAGTGAAATTTCGGGAAACAGTGTTATGAGTGGTGAATGAGAGTGAGAATTTTGAGTATTTACCTATGATTTATAACAGCGACAGTATTGTACTACCTACTGGTAATTTGTGCTTTTATATAAACTAGAGTGAGGAAAGCAACAGGAAACTACCTCACTCCTCATTTCCCTAGTACGCATCTTCAGTGACACCTAGGCCATCTATGACAGCTAATGGTGAACCTGTTGAGGATCCAACCAGCCTTCGGGCTGAATACCCAACATACATATAAACTAGAGGACCCATGCTGCTCTGAAGCATTCCTTATAAATAGTTCAGATAATTCGTCTTGATATGCTTATTGCAGTCATATTGTTTTGCCTGCCCTTTTCAATTATTTTATGAACATTTAATACTGATAATGTAGTTTATAACACTTCCTTCCAAACAATATTCTCTGTGCTTCCACCATTCGGCCGTATCAGGATCTTAACATTTTCGGACGATCTTGCTCAAGGTAGTGCAACATACAATTGGCCATGGCTGAATACTGGTTTGGGTAAGTAGAAACCCACTTTTTCAAGAATTTGATCCTGTGCTTTATTAAGGGTCATACAGAAGGCTAGTTGACTTGATGCCTTCCCGTCTGTTGTACCTAGACTGTTTTCTCTTAGCAGCACGTAAGTTATTAGGAACGTTCTGCCATCTGTTGAGTATATTCAGAAGCTGGGGAAGGTCAAAGAGTATCTAGCAGAGAATAGTATTCTTTCATCATCAGAGGAAGTGTACACTCTCTTGCTTCGCATGTAGTAACCAAACATGGTTGCATGCAATGACATTGCTATGGACGAAAACTACATATATCAGAATCTTAATGAAAGTGTTAGTCGCTTAGCAACTTGCTAAGTACAGAAGGTATTGCGGGTTAGGGTAAGCCTTCACCTGCAATTATTGGAGTGATCACTTAATGATTTGATTTTATGATTACTCAAAGTTTGCTGAACATAGAGACCTATCAATGTCTCATGATTCACCAGCAGGTAATTCCAGAGAGAATAAAACACAAATGAAGCAAATTGGTCAGTAGAATGGACTGACAGATTTGCCATAGATTTTTTCAGTAAACTCTTTTAATCTTCTTCTTCCTGACATGCTTCTGCTTATGCAGGTCATTCAAAATTATTTTAATACATAGATTAAAATATTTCCATAAATTTTGTTTGAAAATACAGTGAAATGACATTTTCATCAAAATATCAAGGTGCGCCTTATGCTCCACAGTGTCTTGTGGTCCAGAAAGATATGGTATTAAGGCCATAGAAATTCTTAGTCGTTCTAATATATGTTTTTCTGCAAAGTTTTTCAGCACTCATCTGCTTAGATTGCGAAGGAAGAGGATGTTCCATTAGATAGATTCTTATCTCACCTCTTTTCCCTGGACCTCATCTCCCCAGAGACTCAGTCGATGTTTCCCAAGATACACAGTCAGCATTTTTGGGTCCATTGGTTCACTTCTTGCATTAGCGACACAATGAGCCGCTGAAACATTAAAATTTACAAAGAGTTATTTTATTACCACAAGTAAGTGAAACATCACTGCCACCAATAAATCCGCACAAGCTATCTTTAAATATAATTTGAATTTCTTTTGTGTTTTTCACAAATTTACAACAGAAAATTTCTGAACGTTACTTTTTTTTTTTCCTATTCCATTGGCATTTATATAAAGCATAATAAACTGTTATTTTTTACTGCTGCCTATTCTTTAATCCTGAATTTTTTCTTCTTGTTTATAGTGTAGCCAAGTTTTGTTTCAAAACATGCCATTGTTTGTTCATATTGTCAATTTGTAACAGTAAATACAAGTTTCACTTACATAAACTAATAATAAATCTACAGCACTTTACCACCTTCTTTTATAGAGCATGATATCACCAGTCACAGTTACCCAGGGGTTGATGTAGACAGTGATCAGCAAAGTTCAGTATTAGATTCAGAAAACATAAAGCATACGGTTCGAAGAAATGGTGTTTGAATAACTTACACATTGCAGATTTGGCTTCAAAATTCAAAGAGAAAACTAATCAACTGAGCAGTGAAAGTACTGGATGGGAAAATGGCAAGAACAGCTTAATGACAGCCGCTTCAGAAATATTGGGTGAAAGAAAATTGGAACCAAAAAAGCCTTGGATGACTCAAGAAATTTTAGATCTCATTGAACAGAGGAACAAAATGAGAAGCAGCGATTTTGAACAATATAGAACATTAAAAAATTTAATAACAGACAAGTGTCGCTTAGCAAAAGACAGCTGGATGAATTGCCAAGGACATTGAAAATGATTTAAAAGCAGGGAAATCTGATAAGGCATATTTTAAAATAAAATCATTGCAGAACAAGAAAATAACCAGAAGTAATGTGGTTAAAAATGAAGCAGGAAAGATTATTTTTGAAAATGAGGAAGTAGGTGACCACTGGAAGCAATATATTGAAGATCTATATGAAGGTCAGGAAATAGATAACATTCAGGATTATGTAGAAGATGAGAGCCTGATTGAGGTTGACAGGAAAGGCCCACCAATTACAAAAAGTGAGTTTAATATGGCTCTACACTTATTAAAGGATAAAAAAGCTGTAGGTATTGATAACATTTCAGCAGAGCTCCTAAAGAACTGTGGGACATCATAAAAGAGTGACTGCTTGATATCATTACAAACTGCTATGGAGAAGGAACCATACCACCTGATTTCATAAAGAGCCAGACAATAACACTCCCAAAGAAAGGAAATGCCAAGAACTGTTCAGATTACAGAACAATAGCCATTCTATCCCATGCTTCTAAAATCCTACTGACAATATTTAAAGGTTGAATCAGCAGGAAAATTGAACAGAATTTAGATGACGACCAATATGGCTTCAGAGCAGGTAAGGGTACTAAAGAAGCAATTCTAACTCTGCGTCAAATCCTGGAGAGAAGACTGGAAGTTAGCAGGAAAACTTATGTAACTTTCATGGATTTAGAGAAAGCATTCCACAAGGTTGACTGGAAGTTATTATTTCAAACTCTGAGAACGTTGGGTCTTGATTGGAAGGACAGATGTTTGCTTTTTAACCTGTATAGAGCCCAAAGCACAGAAATAAACATCAATGGAATGACAAGAGAGGCAAGAATAAGAAGAGGAGTGGGGCAAGGCTGTCCCTTATCACCTTTTCTGTTTAATATTTTCATAGAATTCGCTATTAGAACAGTGAAAGAAAAAACCAAAGTGATAAATTTTAATGGTAAACAAATTCATAGTATTTGCTTGGCAGATGATATTGCATTGATAGCTGATTCAGAACACAAAATGATTAGGATGCTCGGTATACTAAAGAACACATTAGAGAAGTTCAGGTTAAAAATAAACACAAAGAAAACAAAAATGATGGTCATTCAAAAGAAGAAGACTGAATTGAAAACAAACATTAAATTAGGCTGTGAAAAAAATAGATCAGGTTAAAGAATTTTGTTATCTGGGTAGTGTTATTACCAATGATAATCAGTGCCTGATAGAAGTCAAAAGAAGAATTGCTATGGCAAAACAAGTGTTTCAAAGCAGGAAAAACCTATTGTTAAATAAGCACATAGGAATTGAAACCAGGAAGAAATTTGTTAAAACCTTTGTTTGGAGTGTGCTAACTTACGGTTATGAGACCTGGACTTTGGGAAAATAAAAGCACAATCAATGCTAGAAGCTGCTGAAATGTGGTTCTGGAGAAGACTGACAGGGATGAGTTGGACAGAAAAAAAACTAATATACCCAAATCTTGAAAGATGTTAATGAGAAACGGACCTTCATTTATTCAATAGAGCAGAGGAAAGCTAAATTTCTTGGACACGACCTACGACATGACACCTTTCTCCAGAATGTCTTCGAAGGAAAGGTCCTAGGGAAGAAGTTGACAGGAAGACCACGTCTCTCATACTTTAGGAACATAATCATTCAGCTGGGTTTTGCTTCCTATGTCATGATGAAAAGGACTGCTGAAGACCGTGGGATGTGGCTGCAGCAACAAGCTTAGCCTTTAGATAATGGATGGATGGATATCTCACCAAGGCTCATATCCTGTTCTGGATACCCAATCAGGTGACTAACCCCTCGATGCCGACCTCCATACATTGGATAGACCAGCGGTATTCAAAGTGTGGTATGCATACTACTAGGGGTACACGGGGTCGTCCCAAGGGGTATGCTAAATTATCGTAGCTTCTGTTTTCAGTGAGTATTTCAGAAAAGAGTTGAGAACCTCATCTTCAATGAAATCTTGTTTTGATTTAGTGCTTTTGTCTACCACTACACAGAGTCACCTTTCCGAACTATTCATTCTAAAATATGTGCCATTTTGACTAGGTATGTAAACTTATGCTGCATTGCTCTTTTTTAATTTTTGTTTTGAAATCCACTCATTTACTTCAATTTTTCTTCCATAACACTGTATATAGTACAATGGTAATTGTTGCATCAATAATTATACTCATATATATATTCTAACAGTAAATGTGGTACTTTGGTGAGCACGAGAAACGCAGGGCGTGTACCAATCTGTTGGAGTGCATACAGAGGGAGAGGGTTTTCTTTTAAAAAAATCTGAATTTTTTTTCTCTGAGTTTATTAATAAGTTCAAAATCATATCACCTCTATACAGAAGAAACAGTATGAAGTGTTCTTTCCTCGTCCTAGGGTTGGCGATGTCCTAGAATTCCACCTGCTCCTCTCCTTTCCGCACCATTGGACCACCATTCCTCCCTCGATGGAAGTTCTAGAAGATCCATGCGATGTCTAGAAGATCCGTATGGTGTTGAAGTAGAGGGTGTTGGGATAGACCACATAAATGATGAACGTGAACGAACACTGTTAAGCCTTGTGGCGTGTTAATGCAAAAACTGCTTCTGCACAGATGAGAAAAAGGTAGAGTAATGGTTTTAACAAGGTTCATAACACGTAAGAATTGGATGATTGAAGGTTTATCACACGGTAGAATGTCACTGAAATCTATCCCATGTTAAGTCATTAATCATTTGAAATGAAAAGGAATGTCACTAAACTCGAATAAGTATATAAGTTTAACACTCATAAAATGAAAATCCGCTTGAAACTTGTCGTCAAATTTCATTAAAGTCAACTAATAAATAGTCACCTAAAGTTTGTGACACTTGGCATAATGTGATTTTATGCCACACGACACATTTCTTAGTTTGAACACCGTTCAATGTAATCAATTGGATTGAAATGAAGTAAGAATGTTTCACTCGTGAAGTCAATCTTGTTCACGCATGTTAATGAAATTAAATGAAAATAAAGTGAAGTTAATCATTTATCAATAGTCCTTAGTTTGACTGTTCGTAGAATTGAAAATGCACAGCTCTTAGTTCGAATGTTCGTCGAATTGAAATACACAGTTCTATACACAGTCTACAGTTCATCATCTACAAATATTCACACAGTTTAGAGAATTATCTCCACACAAAAATGTAAATTAGTGATGTAGTTACTCTGTACTCAATCACTTGTTAATGCTTGTAATTTGAGTAATTCTAAGTTAAAGCACAGTCTCGTTAACTCGAAATATTCAATCACTTTGTAAGGAGCAAACTGTTCCAAATCCTGTCCACAACATTAAACTTTAAATTACGAGCACTTGGAAAAATAATCGCAAGTCTTAGATACTCGTGCAGAATAAACAGTCACCTGATAATGTTCAGAGTTTGATGGAGCACAATTTATATCACTCCCCGTTGGAGCAGAAGTTTATCACTCACGATTTAAAGAAACTAGTATAAGTTTACACTCGACGCTATTGAGTTAAAGTCCATGGACTCGACGAAGTATGACAGTCGCTTCACGTTGTATCACGGTCCTCGCAAGCTGACTGCACGAACTCCACTGCAATGCATGCTCATACACACACTGGTCTGCAAAGTGAAACAGTACTGCATTTATATCCGATCCATGCCTTCACATCTTATTCCATAACTTTGTCGTCTCATGTCGGATTTATATGAAACCTTGCAGGAACATAGATAAAGGATTGGGCTACACGATGATGTGGTTAGTTTTGTCTAATTATTATTGTGAGGAAAGTTATTATCCGAAGAAACTCAAGGAACATTCCACACTAGTCTAGGCTCTCTGTGTTGCGGTGAGGCAGGCTGTGACGTCACTCCACTCTACGTCACACACACAGCTGTTGCTTGCTGTTCAGTCAGTCTTCCACTGCTGGGCCGGAGCATAACACGTAAGTTTTAAATTTTCATTACGGGGACTTAGTTTCGTACCGCCGTTACCGGTACAATATATATATATATATATATATATATATATATATATATCGTTGCTAGGCAATGAAAACCTCGTAATTCCACACACAAGAAAACCACATTTCTCCATTTGCCTTGTGAAGGCTTGCCACATTGCCTGAGAAGGGAAGAGAAGACTCCAATGGTTGAATAATTGGGCTATCATTAAACACTGAAAATACCAGGAACAGTTCTCCGGCCATTGCTCACTGCTCACACTTTGTAGCCAGGCATGATAAGCTATCGAAATCCTGAAGCACACCAACAGCTTCAACTGAATGGGTCAACTAAGCCTGGTTTCCAGTTCTGAAAGCTTTAAATCCTGGAGTACACGATGGCTGCGGCACAGCAGGAAAAGCAATGGGTGATCAGTTGCTTGTCTCCATCAAGGCAGGTTGACCAATGTTGGGCTCCTTAATACTTCAAGCATTGGCCAAAAACAGCCAATCAGCGACTGCCCCTCCAGAATGGTGGACCAATAAGCAAGCAGCTCACCATAGCCTGCACTATATAATGAAGTGGAATTGCAACACCACTCCATTCCACTGTGAGCTTCACAGCTATCAAAGTCAGTCGGAACCCTTGCAAACTGGACATTATACATTTTCATTCTGAACAAATATTTCAGGTTCTCTATGGAAATTAACATCTTTATCATCCTTGCAAATGCTGAACGCAGTCTTCGGTGAAACATCGGGTCCATCATAGGCTCCTGGACCACAGACTACAAGCCCAGAAAATATGGACGTGATTTATAATGCTGGCCATGAAAGCCTCAACTGCTATATGACAATAAGTAGTTGACAGTACTTTGGTCTTCTTGGCTCCCAGTCTCAGTCATGACTGCTCCTGTGTTTCATACTAGTAGTATTTCTTGTAATATTTTCTTTCCGTGGAATTGCTTGTTGTACTCTTGTTGTTGTAGTTGGTGTTGTTGAGTAGTTAGGTTCTAACTTTATTTTATTATCACTTGTAATATTAAGCTAGTAGTAAGCTCAACCTATAGTATTGCAAGTTGTAGTGTTAAGCACTGGAAATACTTAAGTTATGTGTAAATTTGTATATCATGATGCTGGATTTAGAATGTCAAATTAGTAGTATTTCTTGCAATATTTTCTTTCCATGGAATTGCTTGTTATACTCTTGTAGTAGTAGTAGTAGTAGTAGTAGTAGTAGTAGTAGCAGCAGCAGTAGTAGTTGTTGTAATTGTAGTAGTAGTAGTAGTAGTAGCAGCAGCAGTAGTAGTTGTTGTAATTGTAGTAGTAGTAGTAGTAGTAGTAGTAGTAGTAGTTGGGTAATTCTGTTTTTACTTTATTATCACACTATTGTAAGTGACCATTGCCATTGGGATATTTCCCAATCACAATGCATTTGTTAATAATAATAATAATAATAATAATAATAATAATAATAATAATAATAATAATAATAATAATAATAATAATAATAATAATAATAATAATAATAATAATAATGTTGGCCCTACTTATATGCCTTAGCGGGGCACATATGTACAAAAAAAAGCTCAGGCAACAGCCACGAGTGGGGTCAGGATCAGATGAGGTTGCCCCCCTCCAAAGAGTTACCCTAGTGCATTATTTTATATATACATGCAACTTGCCCCTCGTGAGGCCAGGGGCTGAAAAAATGAAAAGGAACAAAATACTGTCAACTATTGTGTCTTATCACACCCACGGGAAGACAATAAATGTACCTAAAAGTGTGTCCACATTAAGATGTTTTCATTAACTTTCTTAATAAACAAAAGCGAAGCAAAGTCACCTCCGTACAGGCCATGAAGGCTCTTGGAGGAGGGGAAGGTAAAGGCTTCCACCATTGTTAACCTCAGCATGTGATGGGGTAGAGTGGTTAGCTCTACGCCTGGCCGCCTTTGCCCCCAGGAATTAACCTGGTACTCATTTTTGGTGTAGGCTGAGTGAACCCCAGGGCCATATGCACCTCCGGAAGTGGAAATCTCATTTCTTAAATTTTACGACTTCCTGACGGGGCTTCGAACCCACGTCCTTCCGGGCGAACCGAGCACGCCTTTACCGCCTCAGCCAGGCAGCCCCTTTCTTAATAAACACTGTTAATAAACAATGTTTGTGAACATTTTTGGATTTTAATAAACAATATAGCATGATGTTCATTAACTTTTCAAGCATGTTGATAAACAAAATTTCTTAAACTTTTCTATGATATGCTTTTATCTGTGTTCTAATGTAGTTTCATTTCCAGCTTTGCTCCTCTCTGAAAACCATCTTCAGGGCTGCCGACGGTTGAATTTGAACCCACTATCTCTTGAATTCAGGCTCATAGCTGCATGACCCTAACTGCACGTCCGACTCGCTCGGTCTGGGAGATAATTAATAGGATTTTGAGAAGGCACACGTTTGAGGGTCATTTGACAAGTGGTTCTCTTCTAATGAAATACCCGTACCAGTAGTTATCTTTATATTTTGGAGCATCTTTGTTAAAGTCTCTGATCCTGTTTTAAAATATATTCACTTTTTAAATAGTTGTTGTGGTCTTCCAGCTCATACTACTGCTTGCTATACTGAAGATCATCAATATGACCTCCACCCGTAGTCAAGATTTAGAGGTAAAGGCCAAACAATAGTTGGAAAGCCACTGGTTAACTACCAGAGACCTCTCTAAAAAAACTTAGAATATTCTTTAATTTAGAACAAAGATAATTCTTGACATAAGTTAAGTTTGTTTCACCAGAAATAATTGAAATGGAAATGGTGTATGGCTTTTAGTGCCGACAGTGTCTTTTAACATGTTTGGCTTGCCAGATGCAGGTCTTCTGATTTTACTCCCGTAGGCGACCTACACGTCGTGATGAGGATGAAATGATGATGAAGTAGACACATTCACCCAGCCCCCGTTTCAGCAAATTTAACCAATTATGGTTAAAATTCCCGACCCTGCTGGGAATCGAATGCAGGACCCCTGTAACCAAGGGCCAGCATGCTAACCATTCAGCCATGGATCCAGACACCAAAAATAATGAATATTTAAGTACTGGTATCATGGAAACATTCCAAAGCATAATTACCTGTAATTACTGCGGTCTGAGTGACAAGAGTACCACCACACTTGTAAGACTGGCTTGCTCCCATTTGCCAGTAAAGTCCAACATGCCATGGCCACTGTCCTGGATCTGTTGGATCTCCACGATGAATGAAACTTGCTGTTATATCTGGCTTCCCACATTCAGTACCTATTAAATACAATGAACTGTATTAGTGTTAGTACAGTAAATGTTTCACATGATGTTTTAGTAAATAAATATATACTGTAACAGGCACTGTGTCACTAGGAAGAGGTACAAGGAACAGCATAATATTAGCCACATGAGGGTGAATTGAAGCATAAAACAGATCATTTGTATTGCAATGCAGATATCAATCGCTTTTTAGTTATTTGATGCACACCAAGCCTGAATTTGTAAATGGTGAGGGAGGTTCAAATGCTCAGAAGAATGGCTGACTCCAATAGAAGAAATCCCTTACACAACTCCCTCCTGGTCATACAGACGATTGGCTAAAGTAGAAATCCCAATAGATTGTGCTCAGGTGTTACAAGATGAAAATCTAACCTGTTGAAGTGGGGTTTTCGCATAGACTCTGCCATTATGTGATTGTGGTTCTCTACAGACAAACCTCATCTTACATGTAATTAATCTCATCCTCTCTAATGCAAACTGTGTCCAACTACATGTACTATAATACCAATATAAATGGTCCGTTATTGGACATTATAAATTTACCAGCTAACTCATTCCTGATTGCCAGCGTTTTGCCCCCGTGTACTAAGTTGGGCTCATCAGTTGGTACTTAGCACACCCACCAAGACGCATGGAGGCCACTGCGTAGGCTACTTGGAGCCACCAGTGGCAACCAGGAATGAGTTAGCTGGAAAATTTATAATGTCCAATAATGGACCATTTATATTGGTATTATAAATTTACTCATTCGGGACAATTATTTCAGGTTCCCTGTGGGAATCAACATCTATATCATACATATACAATGGCAGACTTCAAGACCTGAAAGAGGCTAACTATTGGTCAGCAACTATATAAGTTTGTTCTTCTGCCATGTTCTGTGGTCTTCTTAGACCATTCCATTGTGGTTCGTCATTTCTAAAGACAGTTTTCTCATCAAGGAACCAATGCAGCATCTACTTTTCCTAGCTCTGTGCTCAACAGGAAGTCACCAAATAGTCCAGATTTATCACAGTAGGACATTTTAATTTTATGTTATGATTGCTATCTTGTTATATATTTTTCTTTTGGTTGTACAGTTTGTATTTATATACTAGTGCTTCTGATATGATAAATAATAAATACTAGAGAACATAAACAGAGGTGATGGTATTGGTAAGACTGAAGTCATACAGAGTCATATTATTATGACCACATCTTGCATTTCATATCAGCAGCATGCAGCCCACATCACTTGTGTTGTGGGCATATAAAGTGTACAAAAGGCCTTCTGCATACATATCACTTGTTACTGAAGTGTGTAAACCAGAGATTTATCCCAGGCTATGGATGATGGTATTTCTAAAACAACACCTTTTGTCAACTGTTTGTGTGCTACTGTGTGTTTTGTGAGTGGACAAATGGTACCATTGCTGATATCAATATAGCACACCTTATGTTGGGTGACCTTTTAGTCATTATCTAGAATGCGAGCTTTGCAACTTCCAAAAGAGTGCTGCTGCTTGCTTTTATTGAACTATCTGTTAGTCTAGTGGCCTGATAGAAACCCATCCAAAGTAGTTTCACCTTCAACCCAGCTGTCTGTTTCATTGGGACATGCTAACTTCTCCATCATACTGAGGTCATGTGGTTCACAAAGGACTTTTCCTAACAATGGTCATAATGCGTAATGATGAAAAGTTTGTTGACATTTCACTCTAAACATAGCCTGCCTGAAAACAATACCTTGTAGCTACATGTACATTATAATAGAATACATATACCGTATGTTTACAGGAAATTGCAGTACCGAGCGAGTTGGCTGTGTGGTTAGGAAGATAGTGGGTTTGAGCCCCATCATTGGCAGCCCTGAAGAAGGTTTCTCATGGTTTCCCATTTTCACACCAGGCAAATGCTCGGGCTGTATCTTAATTAAGGCCATGGCCACTTTTCCTTCCCACTCCTAGCCCTTTCCTATCCCATCATTGCTGTAAGACCTGTCTGTGTCAGTGAGACAAAAAAAAAAAAAGACAAAAAAAAAAAAAAAGAAAAGCAAAATTGTAATTGAAATTGCAGTATATGGGGTACCAACCTAGATCAAGACGAAGAGATGGAACAGCAACAGCTTTACCCTCAGGCTGGAAAAAATGAGCCAGATTAACTTCGAAGTACTTGCCATCGTCAACTGTAACAGAAAGAGAAGAAACTCAGTCGTCATGTAATTGAGGGCATTAACAACAATAGAGAAACAATAAGATGAGTATACCTTTTGTTCATAATGGGAAGTATTTATTCAAGTTCTCTCTTAAGCCTCTTTAAGACTCTTTTCTTCATTTTACCACTCTCTTTAAGATTTCAGTGTCAACACTAAGATGTGATATACTAGACAAAATAAATTAAAATATAAGAACTGTCCAAATGAAACTGAGACGTTGGTTTCTGTAATGGTTTATTGTTTGGAATACTTGAACATACAGGAAGTAATGGGTGATTTATCTGCCTAAATATAGCCACCTTGTTGATTCAAGCAAGCGTCCCAGTGGGCGTGAGGGATCAGTGTCCATGGTTGGAAGCAGAATTTTTTCATTTTCTCACCAGGTTGCCCACTGTGCCTGACCTAGTTTCGAGATGTCCTTACTCATCTGTGATGACATTCTCCATATCACATGAAGCCTGTACAACGCTATACACACTCATTCCCATACACATCCTTCATATGATGGTAAATGTCAGCTCTGCTAACAGCATCTATCACCATAAACTGAATAACCAATGCTGGGCAATTCTGGACGAATTCATGGCAAAACCAAACCCAGTCACTTTGTTTCTGTGCCTACAATGAGCACACTTACACTTTTTGATGACACCAGATTTCTTACTGACATAAGTAGCTATCCACCAATGCATGTACAATGTTCTCTTTCTTTGAATAATGATGGTCATACTGAAGTCTCAGTTTCATTTAAGCAACCCTTATTTATTTATTTATTTATTTATTTACATTTCATGGCCTTCATTGGACCACTCTAGCCAACTTTATACAAAGAATTTTTTTAGTTTCCTGTCAGCCCAGTACTTCTTCATTCTCTCTGACCTTATCCTTCCTTCTTCATCAGAAATCACCCTTCCTATTGTCTGTTTGTTGATTCGGATTTGCAGTCTGGTTTGTTTGTGAGTTTCTTGATTTGTCAGTTTTGTTTCTTAGGTCTTCCACTGTAATTTGTAGTTCATCCATATCTTCCTTGATTTCTGTAATCCACTTAATGTTGCACATACTATTCCATAATTTTTCTATTGTTCTCCTTATATTAAACCAAATTAAAATAATAAGAGAGTTATTCCACCTTTTCAATACAAATTAAATATTGTTTATTAAATAAACATTTAACAGGACTAGTTTCGACCTATTTAAAGGTCATCTTCAGCCATATCGCATCTAGAACAGAGTATTTGAAACCCTTATATATCATAATGAATTTCATCATTTTGTAAAAGTTCCCCTACTATTTGCCTATCATGTCAATGAGGTGTTAAACATATCTAAAACTAGCTGTACTACAAATCACTAATGGGTAACTGAATAAATTACAACCATAGGGTTAGCAGGAAAAACTAATTAGATAAAACTCCCGTTGACATGAAAGACCTTGGCATACCACCAAATAGGTATTTACCAGTATACTGCTGATCAATAGAAACTGATGGGAGTGTTAGTTGTGTGAAAGTAGGAGGAGAGAGAACAGACTGGTTTGAGCAAAAAAAGTGGATTAAGTCAAGGAAGTGCCCTGTCACCTTTGCTCTTCATTGTAGTAATGAATGAGATATTGACAAAAGTGGCAAGGAAAATTGGAGATGATGTTTGCAGATGACCTGTTTGTCTGGGAAAAAAAGGAAAAGGATATCCAGGAACAGTTAGATAGATGGAAAGATGAGGTGGAACAATATGGAATGGAATTTAATGCCAAGAAAGAGTGAAATAATGATCACAACTAGCAAAAACAGAGAGACTTATGAGAGGGAAAATGCTTTGAGGGGAACAGCTTAGGAAGGTAGAGAATTTCAGGTACCTGGAAAGTACCGGTATTGTAGAGGAAAGTGGAAGAAATGATGAGGAAATAAGCAAATGTGGAAGACAAGCAGGAGCATTCCTGAAAAGTGTCAGAAGTGTATTTTGGAGAAAGGATGTCCCTCAGAGAAGCAAAAGAATGGTATACAGGACATACTATATACCTATTCTGACATATGCAGCAGAAACTTGGGTAATGAGGCAGAGAGCTGTGATTAGGATACAGGAAAGTGAAATGAAATTTCTGAGCAGCAGGATAGGAGTGACAAGAATGGATAAGATGAGAAATGAAAAGGTTAAAGATATAGTAAAAGAAGAGAGCCACTACAGAACAGGATAGAGGCATCTAGACTTAGAATGTATGGACATATGAAGAGAATGACAGAGAAAAGGACACCCAGAAGGATGCACAAAATGGAGAAAACAGGAAAATGACCAAGAGGAAGACCAAGAGACAGGTGGATAAAAGGAGTGGAAGAGTGTGTACAGAGAAGGGGAGAGGACTGGGCAAGAGTGAAGAGGGAGAAGTGGTGGGAAGACAAGAGGACCTGGAGAGGCTTATGTTCCAAGCAGACCTGGCCAACTGCTATAAACTGCATATGATGGCGATGATGATGATGAACTGATGACCCTGCAGTTTTCACCTTATAAAAACAATCGCTAATTAACGAACCACCCTGACAACAGAACATTATGTCTTTGTCAGTGGTGCTCACCGATCTTTTTTGAGGACGGCACTGTATGAAGATGTAGAGATTGTCCTTGACTTTTTTTGTTCTTGTCATCTCTTTCTATAGCTCCCTCTTCCCACACTGATCTTTCACTGTTGTATACACAAAAATCAATCAATCAATCAATCAATCAATCAATCAATCAATCAATCAATCAATCAATCAATCAATCAATCAATCAATCAATCAATCAATCAATCAATCAATCTATCTATCTATCTATCTATCTATCTATCAATCTATCAATCAATCAATCAATCAATCAATCAATCAGTTAATCAATCAATGAATCAATCAATCAATCATCTGAATTTACGACTGTTGCCCAGATGGCAGATTCCCTATCAGTTGCTTGGAAATAGAATAGGATAGAACAGAAAATGATTAACACAATGAGAGATCCTCATCAATCTCACTTCTTCTACATCCATTTTTTCTCAGCCTCCGACGAGCTCATTTTTGATTCCCAGTTTCATTAGGAGGGCAGACAGTCAGAAAATTAGACATAGTTTATAAGAAACTCAATAGATGGCAGAAATTGTATGTTTTTTATATTAACATATTAAGATTTATGTAAACCAGTAGTGCCATTTATTTCAAATACATGCATATTTTCATTTCTACACTTCAAGGCTCTATCTGCGAACTAAAATAGTATCTGTTTATGTTGACGATAATGAAACAGAGCAACTTTATTTTCAAAGACATGGATAGTGTTGATGGTTATTGTGTAAAAGATGATTTGATGTATTTATCAAATGATGAATTGCAAAAGTAAAATTGTGAAACCACATGTGCTGCCACTGAAGGGTGCCTCAAAATCACCTGATGCAGACAGCATTAATGAGCTCAAAGAGATTACAACTCATACTCTGCTACAAATAAATATCTTTAAATCTGATACAAGGAATACAACTTTAAAAATTGCCTTGATATAGAACCTCCAGAATGTGATTTCCTAGCAAAGGATATATTATTTACTGCCCACCACCCTGGACCTGAATGCCTCCCCAAATGCAGCCTCTATTTTATATTTTAAATTTTATACTCTTCATATTCACTTTATATCTGAAGATTACTAGCAACATTAGTTACAAAATGACTTAATAGATTATTGATTGTATTCTTACATTTCAAGTAACAATATTAAAATAATAATTGTACTTCTAAACCAAAATGATTTTTTCTAATTGTTCAGAGCTGTTGCAATACTTATTTCTGTATTACCTGTTAATATTTTGTGAGCAATTATTTTGTTATTATTTAACAAAGATTAATCCTTTAGCTTTAAAACAACATATCATATATCTATCTTATGATTTAAGTATAGATTTAGAACAGTTCAAATTAAGTCTGTATATTTAAAAAAGAATCTTCAGCATTTGAAGGAAAATCCTGCAGCAATTCTAGGGTTAAACAAATTTCACATTATTTTCTTACAGTCTATAAAATTTACTTACTATCTTCATTCTTGCAGATGATACGGTTATTGAGAATGATATCCTTCACAATTGCTGGGACACGAGATGTAAATGACACTTTGTATTTGATAGGCGATTGACTTCCAGACAGAAGTCTTTCATTCAAAATTTCCGTATCCTCCACCAGAAGAATGTCTTCATCATTTTCCTGTTAAATAATTCATAAAGTACATTTCAGAATCTTAACATATACAATTGAAAGCATGGAACCATTGCCATTGCATCTAGTTTCCAATAGTGTTTCTCGTTGTTGGCAGAACCCCCTTAACATTTGTTGTTAGTAGGGTTGCCAGGTGCACTGTATTTGAAACCAGAAAAGCTTATCCCATATTGATTCCATGCAGGATAGCCAAAATCCTGTATTTATGGACCAGTAAAAAAAAAAAAAAAAAAGAGATTTTATTACTGTATTTCCTATCTTTGCTTCATTAATTTAAAGCATAAGGATATTGTGCCATATGTAGGAATGTCACCCAATTATTGAAAGACAAAGAACAAAATTTCTAATATTATTAGGCATGTGTTATTGTAACAGCCTTCGTTCTACACAGTCTTAATATGTTCTTTCAATCTAATGGTCATGACAGTACATCACGGAAGAAATAGAGCAGTCTGTAAAGCAATGTAACTATGCAAAGATATTAAACTATCAAAATATTGGTAATATAGATTTGAATTCTCATATATGACTGAAGTGTTTGTTAAGACTCAGATGGAAATAATCAAATCAAAATGAGGGATTCTTCTCAGCCAAAGAAAAGGAGACTATCACTATGCTTTTATTTAGAGAAGTCGGAAGGTGTTTGAATGGGTAAATCATGAGAGACTGCTGGCAAAAATGAGTGCTTGGACAAGACAAAAGAGTGACTGAATAGGTGGCTATAATTCTAGAAAATGGAACTCAGAGAATTAGAGTTGGTGAAGAATTATCTGATCCTGTAATCATTAGGATGGGAATTCCTCGAGGCAGTATTATTGGACCTTAATATTTTCTTATATATATATGATATATAATGATATGAGTAGAGAACTAGAATCAGAGAAAAGGCTTTTTGTTGATGATGTTATACTGTACAGAGTAATAAATGAGTTACAAGACTTTAGAGTGTCTGCGAAACGACCTCAACAATGTTGTGAAATGGACAGCAGGCAATAGTATGATGGTATGGTGATTAGGTAGTGATTATTGTTTTAAAAGGAATTACAACTAGGCAACCATCCTCAGTATGATGATAAACAGGGTTAAAAGTCGTACCTAGGTGTTAATATAAAGAAACATCTTCATTAGGGTAATCACATTAACAGTATTGTAAATAAAGGTCACCGATCTCTTCACATGGTTATGAGGGTATTTAGGGGTTGTAGACAGGATGTAAAGGAGAGGGCATATAAGTCTTTGGTAAAATCCCAACTAGAGTATGGTTCCAGTGTATGGGACACTCACAAGGTTTACTTGATTTGAGAACTGGGAAAAATCAAAAAAAAAAAAAAAAAAAAAAAAAACAGCTTGATTTGTTCTGGATGATTTCCGACAAAAGAGTAGCGTTTCAAAAATTTTGCAGAGTTCGGGCTGGGAAAACGTGGGAGAAAGGAGACAAGGTACTCGAATAAGGGGTATGTTCCAAGTGGTTTTCCATTGTCACACTAAGGCGAATGCTGGGACAGTTCCTAGTATAGACCACAGCCACCATCATCCTCACCTTCTCCAAATATCTCCTTCTCTGTGTCACATCTCCCTGGCCTGAGGGACGGCGTTACCATTTAGGAGGTCCGCTATCCTCTTCAGGGTCGGAATGAAAACATTTTTAATAGTAGCAGTAGGCGAGCTGATGGAAGTTGACACTCATCAGTACAGAGTTTCATATATCAGTTGGCAGAGCCATATAGGACAAGTACATGTTAATCGGATTTGAATGGTTCTGGTCTCAAAGGACAAGGAATATGTTTTGAACTGGCTAGCATGTTTCTGCAAGAAATCAATCAGAGTTCAATATCATCCTTATTTTCTGAAGTGAAAACAAAGGCCAACATACTAGTAAGAGATTGTTTGTAGGCAGGTAATGTTCAACGAAAGAAGCCACAACAATTTATTGTAGATGACAACTTTGATTTGAAGGATTTTGTTAGTATTTTAAGAGAATGAGAGATTTATTTTAAGATAATTTGATTTATAGGTAGCCTACTTTTAAATGTTTTAGTTACTGGAGAAGTCTGTTAAGTTATTTTAATAGAATTTTATGTAGTTTATTTGATTGACATGCCTAATATTTTAATTTTGAGTTGTTTAGTACAAAAGTTTGTTATACAGAGGACATGTCTTATAATAATAGCTTGATTGTTGTTAAATATGAGGTGATGTTAAGTTCAAGAAATGTTTGGTACTTTCTGGGCTGCTGAAGAAGAGAATATGTAAAGTTCTCAAAACATATACAGTGTTTAGTGATTGAAATAAACAAAGAATAAGATTTTTTTATAGTACTGACAAGGTTGATTTAGATATAAGTATAACAGTGATTTTCAGTGGTGAATAGATTGAAGGCAATACAGACCAAAACAAATTAAACCATAATGGTTAAGTTAAGAAATTTGAAAGGCTTACAGTTCTGTCATGTGGTAACATGAAGGGGGGAAATGTAAAAGCTCCTGATAATCAGGAAATCAGTGAAACCAAGGTGTTTTTAAAACCTGGACTCGAGCAAGCTTCCAGTAACTTGGTGGAGTATTGGGAAAACCTGGATGACCAGTGCTCTAATGGAAGAATGGCTGAACAGAATGAAAGGATGAAAAAGGAAAACCACAAAGTAATTCTTTTCCTCACCAATGCCACTTGCCACCTGAATGTGATGCTTTCCAGACTTAGAGGAGAGGATACACAAGTTTCAAATAATCCTCTATACATATCAATCAATATCAATCAACAAGTAGGTTTGGGAATAGCTTATACAGTGCAGAAGATTAATTGTACTCTTGTCAGGATAACTTCTGAGAAGCACTATGCCACAGTAGTCAAATCATCCAACTTTTCCTTCCTAGCGGTCTCACAGCAGACATCTTACAGTTTGCGGCTATGAACGCATATACCTCTACTTTTTGAAGTACACTTTAAGACATGAAATTTTTACTTAGTATGGTTTGATAAGAAATTGATTCAAACTTCAAGGTACCACTCTTTGTTTTGATGTTGTGAGCATCCGAATTTGAAGGTGTATCCAGCTGCCTGGGGTGTAGGGTGGACTTATAGTCAGCACAATTGTTCTATCTCTCAGGTACTGGAGTACAGATGGACAAGGTGAGACCTGTTGAGCTGCTGATCCTGTCAGTACCGCGATAATGAAGACAGACCAGAGCAGCAACCTAAAACATACACATCTTTTCTTAGTCTTTGGATTTTAAGCAAAAATCTATTGCATTCTTATTGATATACATAGTTAATATAAGTATAAGAAAGGAGCAATCCAGACTTTGTCTGATCTTAGAGGATCAAATTAAGAAGGGCAAGTCCACATACATGGTGTTCGTAGGTCTAGAAAAGGCATTCGATAATGTTGATTGGACCAAACTATTTGAGATTCTGAAGGTGATCAGGATCAGATACCGAGAACAAAGAATGATCTACAATTTGTATAAAAATCAGTCTGCAGTGATAAAAATTGAGGGCTTTGAAAAAAGAAGCAGCAATCCAGAAAGTAATGAGGCAAGGTTGCAGATTGTCCCCCTTCCTTTTCATTGTTTATATAGAACAGGCAGTAAAAGAAATCAAAGAGGAATTTGGGAAGGGAATAACAGTCCAAGGAGAGGAAATCAAAACCCTGACATTTGCTGAAGATGTTGTTATCTTATCTGAGACTGCAGAAGATATGGAGAAATTGCTGAATGGTATAGATGGAGTCTTAGGTAAGGAGTGCAAGATGAAAATAAATAAGTTCAAAACAAAAGTAATGGAGTGCAGTCGAACAAAGTCAGCTGATGCAGGAAATATTATAGGAAATGAAGTCTTAAAAGAAGTAGATGAATATTGTTACTTGGGTAGTAAAATGACTAATGATGGCAGAAGTAAGGAGGACATAAAATGCAGACTAACACAAGCAAAGAAAGCCTTTCTTAAGAAAAGAAATTTGCTCATTTCAAACACTGATATAGGAATTAGACGTTTTCGTCTGGAGCATGGCATTGTATGGATGTGAGGCATGGATGATAACTATCTCTGTAAGAAAGAGAATAGAAGCTCTTGAAATGCAGTGTTACAGAAGAATGCTGAAGATGTGATGGGCAGATCAAATTATGAAAGAAGAGATACTGAATTGATTTGGCGAGAGGAGATCGATTTGGCTAAATTTGATGAGAAGAAGATGACACCCAGGACATGTTCAGTTGATTTTTGAGGTAAGTGTATGCAGTGAGAACGGTAGGGGTAGATCAAGGTATGAATATGACAAGCAGATAAGAGGAGATGTAGGATGCAGTATTTATGTAGAAATGAAAAGGTTAGCACAGGATGGGGTGGCATGGACAGCTGCATCAAACCAGTCTATGCACTGATGACTCCAACAACAGCAACAAGGAAAGGAACAAACAGCTATCAAATCAAGTCAAAGAGAGAGAGAGAGAGAGAGATGAATAAGAAAGGAACACATATAATAGAACAAACACAATGGCAGCAGGTATGTGTAGGAAAAGAGAGCAACAGAATAGAAGATGAGTACAAACATAGAGACAAAAAGGACAAGACTTACATTTTACAAAATCTTTAGTTTATTATCCACCTAATCAATACATAGTTTACTCTCAAACAGTACTAGTTTCAACTGTACCTAGTGGTCATCCTCAGCTATTTAATCATAAAATTAGAATTAGGACGTGATGATCTCATAAATGAAAGGGGAAGGAGGGGAGTAAACCTCCTGAGTTAAGGTTACAAATACAAACATACAAAATATACTAATGTACATATTTAAAAGTCCAAACATTAGATATTTGATAAATGGTCAAGTGGATATAGAATAAAAAATATTAGGTCACAAGATTAATGGCACTTAAAATGATTTCAAAACTGCACTTCTATTAGTCGTCCCATCATGGATCATAGTAAAATATGCATTACAAGAAAATATCACAGTAGTAAAATTCTTGTCTTGTTTGGGACAGGTGTAGGATAAGAAGAAAGCTGGTTAAGTACAGAAAAAGGGAAGAAACATAAGACAAAGATAAATACAAGTGGTAAACGAATAGGAATAGAGGACAAACACAATAGGAAAAAGGGATCCCAGTGGGATTTTTTTTTCTTCAACATCATTACAGTCTCATTGGACCACGTTTATTTAGGTTTCCACCATGTTTACGTATCCTTGCCCACATGTCCTTCAGACATTCTGTATTATAAATGTTAGAGAAACTTGGGTGAGAAACTTTAAGTAAGAGAAGGGAGAAAACTAGACTTATAGGATTATATAGAGCCTATACAGGAGAGGAAACATGGGGGAAAATCCGTGAGAGGCTTCAGTTGGAAAATAATTATATCGACAGGCCTGACCACAAGTATAAAATTAGATAGGATTTTAGCAGAAGCGATTAGGGTAAATTTTCATTCATTGGGAAGGGCATGAAGAAGTGGAACAGTTTACGAGGGGAAGTGTTTGATTCTTTTCCAAAATCTATACAGATATTCAAGAAAAGAATAAACAGCAACAGAGAAAAGAAATGTTACAGGGCATTCGACCTGTGCAAGTTATAGTAAATAGGCCTAAATAATTTTTGTGAATAAATTAATTTCATCCCCTTGTCTGTGGAGATTGTACAGCCAAAGTAGGGGACTGCCTGTAGGGGTGAAGTGATTTCAACAACAGGGACTTCGAGGGCCCTGGGACTGCTGTGGTAGCTGTGAAGGCCTTTCAGGAACTCTGGAAAGTGGTGGCAAAAGGGGCTCTGGTTAAGACACAGCAGGTCGTTTTGCATGTTAGGTACCAAAATGGGTAAAACAAAGAAAGTGTTGTAAATTTAAATCTTATAGCAATTGTATAGCATTGTTTGAAGTGATTCCACATGTTTTATATGTGTGATTATGTGTTTAAGTACAGAAGATACTAAGAGTAAAATTTTTAAATAATACAAATTTATTAAAGCTGAGCTGTGTGTTTAATTGAAAAGTTGTTAGTGTAAATTGTACATTGTAGCAATTTAATTTGCAGCACTTGCGATGTCTGTAAGCCTGAGGATAGGTAAACCTGTACACCTGCATGGTACTGAATGTTGTAAAAATATTTTGTACAGTTTTAACCTGCCTAAAAAACGAAAGTGTTCAGTAAGTGTTTCGATGTTGAAGGATTTTCCTCCGTTGAGTTGTATATGAATCTGCTGCCATTAGTTCTTTATACCAAGCAACCTTTAGTATCAGGAATGGCAGCAAAATCTCTGTTGTAGAACACTTTGGAATAGAAAGGTACGAAAGTACTTTTAGTCGTGAAAGTGGTAACATAAAGTAAGTAAATGAGTAGTATATAAGTAGAATGAATATTTTTTGTATGTAGCAGTGGTGGAAAAAAAGGGGAGGTGAAGGAGGAAAAGAATAACAGTTTTATTCCATTTTTGCCGGTCCTGTGGTGTAGGGGTAGCCTGCCTCCCTCTTACCCGGAAGTCTCGGGTTCGATTCCCGGCCAGGTCAGGGATTTTTACCTGGACCAGAGGCTGATTCGAAGTCCACTCAGCCTACGTGATTTAGAATTGAGGAGCTATCTGACTGTGAGATAGCGGCCCCGGTCAAGCAAACCAAGAATAACGGCAGAGAGGATTCGTTGTGCTGACCACATGACACCTCGCAATCTGCAGGCCTTCGGGCTGAACAGCGGTCGCTTGGTAGGCCAAGGCACTTCAAGGGCTGTAGTGCCAATGGGGGTGGGGGTATTCCGTTTTAGCCACCTGAATCTATGAATTATAAGAAGTTTTAAAAAGGCAATATGTACAAAACCTGTTGTTTTATCAGCTTATTCTTTCCTTTAATTATTAAGAAAAATACTTGGCTGAAATACGCACAAAATGTCATTCGTCGCGGGGTAACCGATTTATATAGCTCCACAGCAAGTAGTGGAGACTCGCGCAGCAGCACATATGCTGTGAGGAAGGGTAGTAGGAGTATATTTTGCCATGGTCATGGACACTGAGGTATAATTCACCTATTTGCCATGCGCAGTCGTCAGTCTGGTAGCCTCGCTCATTCAAATGTGTCTGTGTAGCTCTATCTAGTATCTGTTACTTTCTTAGTGTGCAGTCAAATACTAAATTATTTTTAATTCTATAATCACGCCGTACTTCTATTTAATTGTAATGGAAATGAAAATCTACAGCCTGTGTCCAGTCATTCGACCGGTCAGGGATGGAATGAATGAAGCCCCATCTAGCGGCGAGGATAGGAAATGTGCCGGCTGCCGAAGCCTGTCGCACTCCTCTGGAGATAGATGAAATGTTAATGGAGAGTGTTGCTGGAACGAAATGACAGGGAAAACCGGAAAACCCGGAGTAATTGTTAACACATGTGTAATTATTGTTCCTTTGGTGAAAGTTTTATTACATACAGTAGTATTGAATCAAAATCTCAACCTATTACCGCACTCAAGTCGATAGACTGTGAGCCTTCACCTCTGTAGCTATTTTTTCTTTCAATTTTGATGTATCGTTCGTCCCCTCCCCGCCGGCTACATCACTCAAACTCGGGTACTTTTTATTGTCCATACATTTTTGTGCCCCCCCCCCACTTCTAATACCCAATCGCCACTATTCGCACTTAGGCTAAGTAGAATGAGTACTTTAATTCTTTAAAATATGCGTGAAGCAATGTAACCGCATGGCAAATTACCTGTAATATACAGCTGAGTACAAAAATAGTTCATATTTGTGGTTATAATCACTCTGTTCCCGTAAATTGAGACAATAATCTGGTAACCTTGCTCTGTGGGCAGCGAATCAACATGGCGGTTATTTGAAACATATCAGTCGAATGAATTTTATCGTCGTATGAATGCCGTGTATAGTGAGAAATATCTGTCGAAAATGACCGTGAAGGTTGGGCTCTAGCAACTCGCCAGTCAACCACCGAACTTCCATGCAAAACAGTTCTGGCCTGTCGCCTTGTAACTTATGTATATTTGAACCTCTCAAGAAATTCATGAATGGTAAAGGCTTCCGCAACGTTACTAGAATGGTCCAAGCAGCAATCACAATCATTCTTTTCGGACAGTCGCCTGTCCGACGCTTGACGAATCAGTGAGCGGCGTGTCTGAATGCATATAGTTACCGGTACTTTTCATCCTAAGACGTTAATGCATTTTTGTCATCATTCTTTTCATTCACAGCTGATCTGCATTTAGGGCTGTCACAGAGGTGGCAGATTCCCTATCAGTTGTTCATCTTGTATTTTCTTAAATGATTTCAAAGAAGTTGCAAATCTATCGAGCATCTCTCTTGGTAAATTATTCCAGTCCTTAATTCATCTTCATATAAACGAATATTTGTCCCGATTTGCCCTCGAGAATTTCAACTTTACCTTTATAGTGTCCAGCTTCATGGCTAAATGGTTAGCGTAAATGGCTTTTGGTTCAAAGAGCCCGAATTCGATTCCCGACTGGGTTAGGGATTTTAACCTTAATTCCATTGGCTCAGGGTCAGGGTGTGTATGTGCCGTTTCCAACATTAGAACTCATCACAATTATGGCCCCATCCTCAACAGACGCGCAGGTCGCGTGGTCACACGCCATTTAAATTAATCTTCATACCTATTATGATCGTTTCTACTTTTAAAAACTATATTCAAGCTTATTCGTCTACTATTGTCATTCCAGGCTAACTCTCTACTGACAGCTCGGAACATATTAAGTAATAGACCCGATCGGCTTTTAGATGAACACGCATCATACTTAGAAGAGAATAACGAAGAGGACAGGCCTTCAGAAAATAGAAGTATCAGGAGGAGAAAAACATGGGGCACGACGGCTTGGAAACGGGAGACTCGTTAAGCCTCCCAAATCTAATAGCGATAATAATGTTATTGGCTTTACGTCCCACTAAATACTTTTACGGTTTTCGGAGTCGCCGATGTGCCGGAATTTTGTCCCGCAGCAGTTCTTTTACGTGCCAGTAAATTTACCGAGCACCTTCAAATACCGCTGGACGGAGCCAGGACCGCACCTACCAAGTTAGGGTCAGAAGGCCAGCGCCTCAACAGTCTGAGCCACTCAGCCCGGCAATCTAATAGCGTTGGGGTCGGAGGAACACAAGAGTTGACCTAGGAAGGTTGGATATAAAAGTGGAAAATGAAGAGCCGGACACAATTAAGCGGAATCAATGCCCGATTCAGCTAAGATGCCTGTGGCCGCCAGCTCACGCTTCCAAGTTGAAAGCCTTGTTGTATCTATATGAAAGTCAATTTTCCCATTATTATTGATACTATGACTATTATTTGTATTTAGTATTCACAAAAGCTTTCTGTTTCTAAAGTTAATTTCGAACGTTGTATTACTATGTTAATTCGATTTACGCATAAACCCTGTCCAAGTCGGCACCGCGGTCTAAGGATTGCAAGTCTGCCTCTTACCTCGAGGCCTCGGGTGCGGTTCCCGACCAGGTCTCGGATTTTTAACTGGATCTGAGGACTAGTTTGAGGTCCCCTTAGCCTATGTGAAAACAATTGAGGAGTTATTTGAAGGCGAGAGGGTGGCCCTGGTCTACAACGCCAAGAATAACGACCGTGAGGTTTCGTGGCGCTGACCACGTATCGCATCGCGTCGCGTCGCGTCGCGTCACGTCACGTCACTTCGTAATCTGCAGGCCTTCATGTTCAGCAGTGGTCGCTTATTAGACCAAAGCTCATCAGAACTGTAGCACTATAAGGTTTTACACGAACAATAATTTGAAGCGATTTTATCATTTAACTGGCTAGTTAATTATGTTACCATGCACAAAACAGCGTGGTGATTATTGTTTTAAGGCGAAGTACAACTAGAAATCTATATGTATAATAAGAGTTTGTCTGTACATTTGCTCAGGAATAATAAAGAATGGTATTTTTGTATCGGTCGTGTCCACAATGACAAGAAAATGGAGATCGTGGGTTCGAGCCCCACTGTCGGCAGCCCTGAAGATGGTTTTCCGTGGTTTCCCATTTTCGCACCAGGCAAATTCCAGGGCTGTACCTTAATTAAGGCCACGGTCGCTTCCTTCCACTTCCTAGGCCTTTCCCATCCCATCGTCGCCATAAGACATATCTGTGTCGGTGCGACGTAAAGCAAATAGCAGCAGACAAGGAAATGCACTTGTGGGGGGATGGGAAGATCGGAAGAAGAAGAAGCAAGCGGCCATGGCCTTTCAAGTTGGGTACTATCCCGGTATTTGCCTGGAGGAGAAGTGGGAATCCACGGAAAACCACCTCGAGGATGGCTGAGGGAGGGAATCGAACGTCTCTCTACTCAGTTGATCTCCCGGGGCTGAGTGGACCTCCTCCCAGCCCTCATACCAATTGTCAGTTTTTGCAGTCGTTTAAGTGCGGTCAGTCTCCAATATTCGGGAGATAGTGGGTTCGAACCCCACTGTCGGCAGCCCTGAAGATGGTTTTCCGTGGTTTCCCATTTTCACACCAGGCAAATGCTGGGGCTGTACCTTGTTAAGACCACGGCTGTTTACTTCCCATTCCTACCCCTTTCCTGTCTCAACGTCGCCATAAGACCTATCTGTGTCGATGCGACGTAAAACAACTTGTAAAAAATGTCAATTTTCGTGGCGGAGTCAGGAATCGAACTGGGCCTCCGGAGTGGCAGCTCATCATACCAACCACTACGCCACAGAGGAGGACTCCAACACATACTTTGTAAAAACAGAACAAAAAAGACCTGTGTACCTATACTTCTGTTGTTAGAGAAGTGACAGCCAACATTTAGAGCAATTTGTAGGGACTTTAACATGTAACTTACACTCGTTCGAAAAACATGGAAAGTGATCCTTTTACTGACAAGTGTTGATAAACCTCCGTGTATTAACTAGCTAAGAACTCTCTAGGATATAAGTTGCTTTCTTTCAGTCGGGCTTGTATTCGGAGACGTAACATTTTTTCTTTCTTTCTTAATCTATTTACCCTCCAGGGTTGGTTTTTTCCCTCGCACTCAGGGATGGAGCCCACCTCTACCACCTCAAGGGCAGTGTCCTGGAGCGTGAGACTTCGGGCCGGGATGATACAGTTGGGGAGGAGGATTAGTACCTCGCCCAGCCGCCTCACCTGCTATGCTGAACAGGGGTCTTGTGTGTGTGTGGGGGGGGATGGGAAGATTGGAAGGGATAGACAAGGTAGAGGGAAGGGAGTGGCCGTGGCCTTAAGTTAGGTAGCATCCCGGCATTTTCTTGGAGGAGAAGTGGGAAACAACGGAAAACCACTTCGAGGATGACTGAGGCGGGAATCGAACTCCCCTCTACTCAGTTGACCTCCCAAGGCTGAGTAGACCCCGTTCCAGCCCTCGTATTACTTTTCAAATTTCGTGGAAGAGCCGAGAATCGAACCTGGACCTGCGAGGGTGGCAGCCAATCACACTAACTACTACACCACAGAGGCGGTATTATTATTATTATTATTATTATTATTATTATTATTATTATTATTATTATTATTATTATTATTATTATTATTATTATTATTACTTTTCTTTGTCGGGAAGCATAACAATCCATTCTGATACCTGCGATCTCCTCATCCACATCACCATAAGATTCAATAAAGACACATTTTCCTTGTTTAGGAGTTTGTTGTGTTAAACATATCACAGCATTAGTATGTGAAGCATTCGGTATGTCCAACACATCCTTTTTGAATACTAATACTAAAGATGTCAAACAGTTCTTACCTTCTGCGTGTTTTTATTGTATCCATATCGTATTGAAGAGCTTGAATACTGAGCTGTGTTCACACCAACTACAAGGTACCTGAGCCTGGCTCCATCTGCCTGCGGAACTCTCTTGACCCTGGGCAAGCCGAGATATTGCCAGTGTAACTTGTTTTTCCTTGTCGAACTACACATACCTGTCAAGCATAAATGTAGGAGCGTGTCATCAAACAAGAGAGGCTGGAGTAGTGTATTGTAGGCTACCTTTGTTCTAATTATTTTTCTGGTAAGGAACGTTCGTAAAGTGCCCAACAGATATTAGTGCTAATAAACTGGAAGTCGAATTGTAGCGAGGTGTTTAAGGTAGATATAAACATAAAAATAGACATGAATGCATTAGGCACTTCCAGACACCCTAGAAACTTAAAACTTGGTACAGTGAAGTCCCGTTTATCCGTGGAATTGGGTAGCAAGGGCACCGCGGATAGCAAAAATCGCTGATAACCCGAAAAAGGACTAAAAACGAGGGGTAAACACGAAAAAAGGTATTTCAGCATAAAAAGTATGTTTTATTGCACATAAACATAATATGTACAACTTTTAAAATATGTATAGTACAACAAAAACCTTTGATCTATATCTAACTCACTAAAATAAATAATAGTAAACAAAAATTCTGTGCTGTTAACCAGAATTGTTCAGTTATGTCCATTTTAATTTTTTGCTTCTTGCTTTGGAAACACTTTTTCTTTATTCTAGATTGTAGTTTCGTTAACATGAGTTAACTCGTCTACAAATTCCGAGAAGGCCTATAGGATTATGATGCACAATCAACCTGGCAGTAATTTTCGACCTTCGCACTGTAGGGCCTGTTGTATTTTCCCTGTTGTTGGCTTGGATTAATTTTTTTTCTTGAGGTTCGTATTTAAGAAACAATTTCGTGGCACTCACGGATAATCCGCACCAAGAATCATCCCTCGCGGATAATCGGGGCTTTACTGTGCTTGTGAACCCGCTACCCATCAGATCTCTTCAAAACCGGGTTCCCAAAAAAACCCGTAGGGGATGAACTGGGGGAGCTTCGAAATTTGGGCTAGAAGGAGTACAACATACAGGTAAGTAGCAAGCATACAGTAAACATACTGTACTTTCACCCAGTGGGAATGTCTTTATCAAAGCGACGTTCTACAGTTTTCGTGCGCTTAAAAGTTTCCTGAACATCCACATTTATTTTTAACATCAAATCCTGAGAGATAGAGATTATTGAGGACAATTTCCAAGATAAGGAGACATTACTCATGTCAGGGTAGTGTCCTGGGTTTTATTTTCGGGGGATAAACGAACAGGATAGGTTGGCATGTAGGGCTGCATTTATCCAGTCTATGGACTGATGACTCAACAACAACATAAATAAATAAATAAATAAATAAATTAAATATTTTCATAATTTAAAATTCAACATCCTTACACCTTTTTACTCAACTCTCATTCTTAAAATTATACCAACTACCTATGCACCGTGTTAACGTACTACGGCTATGGAGACAAGCTCTACATTCGGGAGATGCGGCTGTCTTAGAGAATGGGTTTCTGTGGTTTCCTCATTTTCACTTCCAGGCAAATACCTGGACGGTTCTAATTCATAGGCCACAGCTCACAGCTGTTCCTTCTCCTTACCCAATTTCATGCCATAATTTTTTTTATTTGTCCTTCTCCATGGCTGAATGGTTAGCGTGCTGGCCTTTGGTCACTAGGGGTCCCGGGTTCGGTTCCCGGGTCGGGAATTTTAACCATCATTGGTTAATTTCCCTAGCACGGGGATTGGGTGTATGTGTTGTCTTCATCATCATCCTCTTGAATTCCAACTTTATCTTCATATTGTGATCTTTCCTACTTTTAAAGACACCACTCGAACTTATTCGTCTACTAATGTCATTCCACGCCATCTCTCCACTGACAGCTCGGAATATACCATTTAGTCGAGCAGCTCGTCTCCTTTCTCCCAAGTTTTCCCAGCCCAAACTTTCCAACGATTTGTAACGCTACTCTTTTGTCAGAAATCACCCAGAACAAATCGAGCTGCTTTTCTTTTTTTTTTTTTTTTTTTTTCCTGTTCTTGAATCAAGTAAACCGGCGAGGGTCCCAAACACTGGAACCATACTCTAGTTGGGGTCTTACCAGAGACTTATATGCCCTCTCCTTATCCTTACTACAACCCCTAAATACCCTCATAATCATGTGCAGAGATCTGAACCATTTATTTACAATCCCATTTATGTGATTACCCCAAGGAAGATATTTCCTTATATTAACACCTGGGTACTTACAATGATCCCCAAAAGGAACTTTCACCCCATCAACGAAGTAATTAAAACTGAGAGGACTTTTCCCATTTGTGAAACTCACAACCTGACTTTTAACCCCGTTTATCATCATGTCATTGCATACTGTCCATCTCACATTATCGAGGTCATTTTGCAGTTTCTCACAATCTTGTAACTTATTTATTACTCTGTACAGAATAACATCATCTGAAAAAAGCATTATCTCTGATTTCACTTCTTTACTCGTATCATTTATTTCACTTCTTTACTCGTATCATTTATATATAAAAGAAAACATAAAGGTCCAATAATACTGCCTTGAGGAATTACAGGGTCAGATAAAGCTTCGCCTACTCCAATTCTCTGAGATCTATTTTTCTAGAAATAGTGCAAACGTTACAAGAAGAGGGATAGTCGCTGATTTACATTGGTATCCCTCCTTCGCGCAACAATATGCTCATTAGTACTTCGCAGTACATATACTGGTGCTGTGAGTTATAGTTCGGGACAAAACTTGACTTGCCCGTGCGGTTAGGGTAGCGCGGCTGTGAGCTTGCATTCCGGAGATAGTGGGATCGACCCCACTGTCTGCAGCCCTGAAGATGGTTTTCCGTGGTTTCCCATTTTCACACCAGGCTGTACCTTAATTAAGGTCACGGCCACTTCCTTCCCACTCCTAGGCCTTTCCTATCCCGTAGTCGCCATGACACCTATCTTTGTCGGTGCGACGTAAAGCTTTTTTTTTTTTTTTTTTACATGACCTCGCCTTAAACCACTACTCTCCAGCGGCAGCCCGATGTCTACTGTAGCCGGAGTCGCCAAATCGTCTATTGCACTCGACACGAAGAAAGGATGAAGACTGAAGAAAGTGGTTTGGCAAGTTGGCAACCTGTCTACACCAGACAATGATCACTTAGAAACCTTAGAACTCTCTAACTCAGCAGGGTGCAGGGTGTGGGTCGGCGGATACAGAGTAGATCTCGGCCCACAAGTGACCACGGCTGGTCCGTGGTCCGATAGCTCTGCACTCCGACCGGCCAACCGAACAGAGGAGGGGTTGCCACGGCTCTACCGTGGCATTGCGCCTCTGTATTCTGAAGACGGTGAGGAAGGGGTCCCCACCGTCGGCTGTCCTGAAAATGGTTTTCCGTGGTTTTCCATTCTCCTGCCCTAAGGCGAATGCCGGGACAGTTCCTTTCACCTTCTCCGCACATCTTCTCAGTCACAAATCTCCTGGACAAAGAGATGGCGTCGCCGTCTAAGAGGCCTACCTCCCCCTTCAGGGGAGGAATGAAACCATTTCAGTAGTAATAGTAGCAGCAGGGTGTGACTGGCTGCTGGCTTTCAGCTCGCTTTCAGGAACTGAGGTCGTCGCGTTTTGTCCTCGAGTATAACTCGATACATGTTTCCATCTTCGGAAGCCATTGAAGATCAACTCTCGAATGTGAAATAATTGAGCTCAAGTGCAACCAAACTCGAAAATTACAATAAAAGCACTTGAAATGATGAAAAAAATCTGTTTCAGAGTTGCTGCCTTTTTAATGGCTAAAGTTCAAAGATTTGTAATTGCTAAAGCAATTTAATGGTCCAAATGCAAGAGAATAATACAAAAATTTCTCTCACAGTAAGGACAGTAACATATAACTAAGTGCTCTGCAAAGCTAGTGATATTCCTTCTTCTTGTAATTTATTTTATACTTTTAGTAATAAAAATATGTTGGTGTCAAAAATATACTGTCAAGAAGCTCCGGTTGCTGTCCATCGGATGTGTTGTATGTACTTACTCGTATAGAAGAGAAGTAAACCATTTTCATTTACATAATCTTGAGTAATATGGTTCCAAACTTCAAAATTCGTTTCTTGTAAAAATCAGTAGGCTACAATTTTACATTCCGCGTTTTTTCAGTGGTTTCGAGGCACCTTGTATTTGAAGTTGTGATGGAGGTCACCATGCCGGTTGCAGAAGATTGTTTCTGTCCAAACTGAGTGAGATGGACGTGCGGTTAAGGTCGCGCAGCTGTGAGCTTGCTTCGGGAGGTAGCGCATCCGAACTCCACTGTCGGCGGCTCTCAAGATGGTTTCCGTGGTTCCCATTTTCATACCAGGCTAATGCTGGGGATATACCTTAAATAAGGCCACAGCCGCTTCTTTCTCACTTCTAACCCTTTCCTATTCCATCGTCGCCATAAGTTCTATCTGTGTCAACGTGGCGTAAAGCATATTGTAAGAAAAAAGAAAACTTCTGTCGAAGAAACAGCAAAAGTATTTATTCATTTCTTTTTTCATTTCATTTCTTCGTTTGGGTCTGGTAGTTGTAGTTTCTGGGATCGGTGTTTGTGCTTCATTTGAGGAGTTCTGATAAGAATCCTGGCCAGTAGAGGCGATTGGGAATTAGAAATGAGTGGGGGGGGGGATAATATATAGACAACAAAAAAGTGCCCGGGTTTGTGGGATATAGTGGCAGAAGGGGGTGGGGGTATATAATAATCAAAGCTGAAATGAAGCTACAAAATGGTAAGTTTGTTGATGCTCTCTCAGCGAATTTCGACTGAGAGGTAAGGGTTGACATTTTACCAACTTAACTGCGGTAATAATATTTTTTCCTTTCAGATTTTGATTCAATACTAGACGATAACATTGTCACCAAAGGAACAATATTACACATGTATTGCAATTAAATAGAAGGAAGGTGTGATTATACAATTAAAACACATTTAGTGTTTGACTACATAATGAGAAACTAAGACACTAAAGAGACTGCCAGACTGTCGAATGCGCGTGGCAAGCGGGTGAATCATACCTCCGTGTCCATGACCTTGGCAAAAAAGATATACCCCTGCTTCCCTTCCTCATAGCACGTGCAAAGTCTCTACTACATGCTGTGGAGCTCTACAAATGACAAACGACATTTTGTGGGTATTTCCGCTGGGCTGGGTGTCTGTGTCGTCTTCACCATCATTTCATCCTCATCATGACACGCAGGTCGCCTATGGGCGTCAAATAGAAAGACTAGCATCTGGCGAGCCGAATTTGTCCTCGGACACTCCCAGCACTAAAAGCCATACGCCATTTCATTTTCATTTTCCGCTAATAATTTTGTTAATAATTACAGGAAAGAATTAGTTGATTAGACAACAGGGTTTGTACAAATTGCTTTTTTAAACAATTCATATAATTCCTAGTTTCAGTCGGCTAAAATGGAATAAAATAATGTTTTCTTCACAACTGAGTCTGGGTACTAATAAGCTATAGGAAATATTTGGGTGTGCCTGCCCGGGGTTGGTAGTAGAAATCGACGGGGACATAACTATGGGTTTCGAAATATCCGGGCCTCTTCTTAAATACGGAATGATGTCATCTATATAAATAAAGTTGTAGGGGGTCCGCTGTCTGTAATTTCGTTTGTTTTGCCACTTTTCAGATATTTATCCAATTTAATCCAACTCAAGACTGTATCAGTGGTTTTTGTTTCTCGTGCCTGTTTGTTCCACCATTACAGCGCAACGGCTGGATAGATCTCGACCATACTTCATATTTAGAGTATATTCTACTCATCCCGAGGAAGGTTATGATACGCATATGGCATAAAATTCTCTGAATATATGGGGGCTTATAGGAAAACTAGAACAGATTTCTTCCATTTTCTCTAATACTATTGATTTTCTGTAAAATCCGTGGACTATATGTGAAACGTTTCTTCACTATAAATAATCTTTTTATGTACATAATTTACCTTACTCTTCAAACGACGGAGAAAATTACTATTTTCTGTGGGTATCATGCTCTGTACAGAGTGACCGACAGAGTGACAACGAACCTACAGGTTACCATGGCAACGTTTCTGACTGCTTGCCAGCAGGGAAGTAACGCATTGCCATTTTCGTCATTATTCCTGTAAACTCGTGGTTGTTGCTTGGGTAGAAAGCAAGAGAGACGTCAATCAGCCATTCTGCGGGATATTGGCGGAATACCGTTGGAGGTTACAACCGCCCTCGAATAGCACCAAGGGGCGTTGTTAATATTTGAACAGCACAGCGGAATGAAGCCCATTACTTCACACTGTAAGGTGTTTTCTTGCATTTGCTATAAGTTTTACTGTATTTCTATTCTACTTGTTTTTTCTGGTTTAATTTCTTGCCGGATATGATCTATTGGTGGAAAAATATCTAATTCCCTCCATGGGAACTTAGAATTTCCATTTGTATTGCCTGTTTAAACTTAAGTAATAACACCATAAGTCACCTTCTTATCTGTTTACCTAAGAATCCTTGCACCTAAATTTTTCCTTTGTTACCGCCTTCTTATATCCATAACTCATACCATCATAATTTATTATTAATAATAATAATAATAATAATAATAATAATAATAATAATAATAATAATAATAATAATAATAATAATAATAATAATAATAATGCTATTTGCTTTACGTCCCACTAACTATCTTTTGCGGTTTTCGGAGACGCCGAGGTGCCGGAATTTAGTCCCTCAGGAGTTCTTTTACATGCCAGTAAATCTACTGACACGAGGCTGACGTATTTGAGCACCTTCAAATACCACCGGACTGAGCCAGGATCGAACCTGCCAAGTTGGGGTCAGAAGGCCAGCGCCTCAACCGTCTGAGCCACTCAGCCCGGCCATAATTTATTGAGGGAGATTTTATATTCCAATACATCCACGTAGAATTTACATATTTGTCCCATCCGACTGTCCTCAATTGTAATCCTATTTTCTATTAATTTCAACTCTCTTAATTGTAGTACTTTCGTCCTTAATTACTCCGTATGTATGCGAGTGCTAATCTCGAAACCTGGATACTCTTTTCTTTGAGGAAAATTCCAAGCTGTTCAAATGTATAAATTTTGGCCCCGGAAAATATTGAAATATGGATCCATTTTAATGACGGTGCAGACCTTCGTTTCGGAGTAGTTGGTGGCTAATCGCTGTGTCGTATTACAAAACAGATAGCACAATCGCCGTTCAGTTTAGAGAGATCTAAAATCTTGGTCCTATGACTTATTGTCGTGCCTCGATTGTTGATACGTTAAATAGCGCTGCCTTTCTCGATTATAATCAAATATCTCCAACTCGATTGTGACTGGCATTAGGAAAATGGGCCTGTCTTAATAATGAAAACTCTACTGTGAATGGCGGTTGCCAAGTGAGCCTGCCGTTATAGTAGAAACTCCCGAACTCGATTGTGATTGGCAGTAGGTAATGTGGCTTGCCATTATCAATAAAACTTCCCCAATGCCTACCTTACATCGGAAATAACGTATGGCGTCCTCTTTTTTCTCAGAAAGCATTAAGAGACATGTAATTTAATATAATCTTACTCACTGCCTTTACAGTAATTTACAGAGAAATCCGTATACCATGTACAATACTGTACTGTAGCGAAGCATGTGTATATTTGCTAGTAATATTATATTCTTTATAGGATTTAACAGGTTATCACCATCATTAAAGAGAGAAGAGAGGAAATCCATAAGGGACAGATGCCCTAGAACAACTGATAGTAATGTACGAGGGGCGTACTATATTGTTTTACACTTTATTTTTTTGTACGTCCGGGTATGGTTCACATTTCACTTTTGAAAGTGGTGACGTGTAACTAGTGTCTTGTTTCATCGTTTGGTAGCAGGACACGCACAAGGGCCAACGAATGCACTCGTCATAGCCATTTCATAACAACACTTTCAGCTGAGGAACAGACACACTGGAAATCAACCGTCCGGGACCACGCTATACAACTTGGTTCTTATGGAAAGAAGGCGTGACCATTGCAGAAATTCATCGACGCTTGGTGGCAGTCTATGGAGAAAATGCGCCGTCACGGAAAACAGTTTACAACTGGGTGGAAGGTTGGAAAACAGGGTGCACATCGGTGGACAAGGGAACCAGTTCTGGAAGGAATGTGACAGTGACAACACCAGCCAACACTGCCCCAGTCGAACAGGCCATCCAAGGAAACAAATGCATCCATCACATTTACGGAAATGGAGGCAGCCACGGGAATTAGCCGAAACACCCTGCAGCGGATCGTGCATGGCCACTTACAGTTGGGGAAGGTGTCATCCACGTGGGTGCCTAGACTGTTGTCTGCAGACGAAAAGCAGAGGCGTGTGGACGTGTGCAGAGAACTTTTGCAACGCCATGTTGAAGATCCAGCCGACTTCATAGCTAGGCTTGTGACTGGTGATGAGGCATGGCTTCATTACCATGAGCCACAAACGAAACAACAATCGATACAAGGGAAGCATAGGGGCAGTCCACCGCCGAAGAAATGTCGAACAGTGTCATAAGGAACATGAAGAAACTTCTGCGTCGTCACCGTTTTGCGGATATTGCAGAACTGGACACAGCTGTCAAAGCATGGGTACGCAGCACTCCGAGAGAATGGTTTCAGCAAGGTCTAGAGAGACTGACACATTGATGGCAAAAGTGCATACAGTTACAAGGAAATTATGTTGAGAAGGTGGATGTAACAACTGATGTATAATGTACTTCATTTGGGTAGAAAAAAATAAAGTGTAAACAAAATATATAGTACGCCCTTCGTAATTAATGCCTTTCCAATTTTTACACTATCTTATGAGCGTATATATTTTTAATTTTGAAATTCTCCTGTTGTACAGCTACCCCTGACGAGGATTCACTGCGAGGGCTGTTCCCTCACCACTGAAAAATGGCTGGAAACCTATCTGGCCAGCGCGACCTTGAGGCTTCACCACTCGCCGGACGAAATGCAGGTGCAATAAAATGAATGTGTTAATACGAACGTGATAAGGTCCTGGTGATAGATAGTTGTTGATATGTTGAAATTCCAAAATTTTAATGCTGGATTGGCCAATGGACCCGTGAGCTGAATAGTCACCTTAATTACGTGATAGTGAAATCTGGATTTTCACTACAATGTCGCTGTGTTATCGTAGTCGTGTCGTGTGGGCTGACCATCTTCAACACTGCCTCCTCATTGCAAACTAACAACATGGCCGGGACACAGACATGTAGATTTACACTGGCAGTGAACAGCAGGATTCTGAAGCCGGAAGCGTGCGGCCACCGTCATCTTACGTCACTACTGTACATTATCCCTATGCATTAATGTAAAATAGTAGCCGAAACTGGAACATTGGAAGGAGATAATTAAAGTAATTAAAAGTGCGTCGAAATAATATCAATAATACTTATTAATAAGACCTATTAAGTCCTTTATTTTACTGTTAACGGAAATAAACACAGGTATATCAATCTACAAATAATGCTTAAAATTAAACCGATTTATGGTCAAATCTATTTACATTCATCTCTCTTACAGTATGATTCATACGTATTTTGAAGCGCAAAGATGAAATTACACTTAAAAGGCGATAAACATGCTTGGCAATTGGGTTTTGATCTAAAGCATGTGACATTCTCCCCAGTTGTATCCTCCGACCCGATGTCTGAAGCTCCAGGACACTGCCCTTGAAGCGGTAGAGGTGGGATCCCTCGCTCAGTCCGAGGGAAAAGCCAACCCTGGACGATAAACAGATAAATAAATAAATAAATAAATAAATAAATAAATAAATAAATAAATAAATAAATAAATAAATAAATAAATAAATAAATAAATAAATAAATAAATAAATAAATAAATAAATAAATAAAGCATATTAATAATTGTAACCACAAGTTCAAAAACTTCCGTTTTTTTCATTGATTTCCCACACAACGCTCCCTGGTGAATGAGACAGTGGATCATTGGACATGTCACGCCATTTTTTTTAGCAATCCCGTCAGTCCTGTCTTCACCCCTGTCATTGCTGGCGCTCCGTCTGTCACAATGGCTGAACATTTACTGAAGCCCCCAACTCTGTTGACAGTTCTTTTAACAGCATCATATATGTCCCTCCCTTTTGTTGTTCCTTGAAGAGAGCAGACATCAAATAGCTCCTCTTTACTACTGAAGTCTTCGAAGATGGTGCGTATAAATATTAGTAGCTGACTGACATCTGACTGATCAGTGTTTTCATCAAGGCATAACGAGAAATATGTGCTTTCCTTAACCAATTTAATGAGCGCGTTTTCTACTTGTTCTCCCATATCAGTGGCTCTTCTCTGTACTGTTTGGTTGGAAAGTGGCACTGATTCAAATTTCTCAGCCATTTTAGCATCTCCAAAAGCCTTTGCCATTTCAATAGCGCACTTTTTAACAAGACTGCCTTCAGTGAAGGACTTTTATTTTGCCTTTGCAAGTTCAAGCGTCACTGCGTAGAAGGCATACAGAGAAGACCACTGATTTTGTAAGACTTTACCAAACATATCTGTTTGCTGTTTTGAAGTCTGCAACCAGTGCGTGTCGAGCTTCTTCCTTACATTTATATGCTGCATACTTTTTCTCGTGCAATGTTGAGTAACGTCGTTTAACATTGTACTCCTTCGGCACAGACACTATTTGCATGCAAACCAAACACTGAAGCTTCCCACTGATGTTGGTAATTAAATAGTCACTCTCCCAGCTTTCCTTGTAAATTCTGTTTCCATTTTCAATTTCGCGTTTCACTGAGCTTCCGCTCATTTTCTATTCACGTAAAAGACGCAAGCACTTTACACTCAACACTAAACATAGCCTCCAAAATGGACAGTACGATAACTTGTGAAACTTCGCTACACGTCAATGAAGCGCGACTGAGTGTGTGGAGACGGAAGGAATAGCCAGCAAACTTTGCCGGGTGAATCTCTTGCTGCGTGAGTGAAGGGGATGGAGGTCATTGGAGGGGCCCACGTCCGCTCTTGCCGCATCCTGCACTGTGCGATACTGCGCGACGCTTGTAGAACGGCTGACTTAATTCTATATCAACTTCGTTTGCTAATTTTTTCTGTATCCTTTTCAGACCAGCCACTTGCTGTTATGAGTGTCTTTTACACATTTCATTAACATTAGCGATTACAGTTCGGTTTCTTTGGAGTTGGGACCGGTTTCACATGAATGTGAAGATTCTTTGTATCAAGTAGGCAGTGAATTTCTACGAAAACATGTTTTAGACAGGTTGGAAATTATGAAACAGTTGAATATTGCACATCTTATATGTCTGCATGACAATTCAAACGTTTTTATGTCAATGTATGGCAATATTCAAACGTAAGTTATTGAAAAAACATTCTCAAATGTTTAAATATTGATTTTATATTAATTGTGGCAAGATATACATGCAAGTGAAAATAATATCCATATGATATGCTCTCGCAACAATGAGAGTTTTACATTTAAAAAAATCTATTCTGATCAAGTGAATACTT
Source organism: Anabrus simplex (assembly GCF_040414725.1). Classification (NCBI taxonomy): domain Eukaryota; kingdom Metazoa; phylum Arthropoda; class Insecta; order Orthoptera; family Tettigoniidae; genus Anabrus; species Anabrus simplex. The sequence goes on from NC_090273.1 coordinate 98,707,986, forward strand.
AAAAACAGGAAATAATATTAAATAATGAATTAGTTCTGACTTAGGATAATATTTTGGACGAGCTATGACATATTTTTGGTACAATTTATTCAAATTTCTTAAAAAGTATATATATATATATATATATATATATATATAATTTTTCTAAAGCTCTTGTGGGCCGCACATTATGACTTCCTTTTGGAAACCCCTGTTGTAGAGAATTGACTAACATCTTTACCACAAATCGTGACAAATATTAATTAATGTTCTGTGATAATTATCTTACCACCTATTTCGATGTATGGAAGCTTACTAATCCTTCCACCCTAAGTTTAACAGTAATGTTGACATCTTTAAAGACTAGAAGAGACCGAGACCACTATTATTCAATCACTAACACAACAAAAACTTTACTTATATCCAAGTGTTGTAGTAACATTATTATTATTATTATTATTATTATTATTATTATTATTATTATTATTATTATTATTATTATTATTCGTTTAGGCCTACGATGGACCACGTGGTTCTTAACTCTGGTGAGCTCTTTTCTTCCTCTTAGCCCAGTATTCCTTCACTCTAGTGCTATGGATGTCTTTTCTTTCTTGAGTCCATTTCACTCCTACTCCTGGACGCAGTGATTTAGTTGTTAGTGACTGGAGAGAGTCAGATGTCTTGACTAACTTTCTGAACTTATCTCGGTTGTAAATGTCAACGTGATCAATGTTTAGGTACTGTAGGTCTTTCCGAACTAAATTTGTCCATTTGGCATTTGTTGCTTTCCCTCTAGATACAGTGTTGAAGATCCTTGAAGTGAGTCTTTGGCTGTCCATCCTGACTACGTGACCATGGAACATTAGTCTCCTCTTCCTCATAGCTGTTGTAATGCTCTCTATTTTACTGTACAGTTCCTTGTTGTGCCTGATTATGTATCCATCTCCTTCTTTAATGGGAGCCATAATCCTTCTGAGGATCTTTCGCTCTTTCAGTTCCAGTTTTCTGAGTTGTCCTTTCCGGGTCATGTTTAGGCATTCTGAGGCGTACAGTACAGATGGTCTTACTACGGTGTTGTAGTGTTAAAGTTTAAGATTCAAGGAGAGGGATTTAGACTTGTATATTTTCTTACAAAGATGATAAGCTCTTTCCAATTTAGTGCATCTACTCTTCATTGCAGGGTCCTCATTAACATTTAGGGTTATCCATTCTTCAAGATATTTGAACGAGTTGGCCTTGTGTACTATTTTGTCTCCCAAAGAAATGAAGTTGGGTGCTTCTCTGATGTTGGTTAGAAATTCTGTTTTATTGACAGCGATCTTCAGCCCTACTTTAGCTGCTATGCGTTCGAGGGAGGACAGAGTATGGTTCCAGTGTATGGGACCCTCACCAGGATTACCTGATTCAAGAACTGGAAAAAATCCAAAGAAAAGCAGCTCGATTTGTTCTGGGTGATTTCCGACAAAAGAGTAGCGTTACAAAAATGTTGCAATGTTTGGGTTGGGAAGAATTGAGAGAAAGAAGAAGAGCTGCTCGACTAAGTGGTATGTTCCGAGCTGTCAGCGGAGAGATGGCGTGGAATGACATTAGTAGACGAATAGGTTTGAATGGCGTTTATAAAAGTAAGAAAGATCACGATATGAAGATAAATTTGGAATTCAAGAGGACAAACTGGGACAAATATTCATTTATAGGAAGGGGAGTTAGGGATTGGAATAACTTACCAAGGGAGATGTTCAATAAATTTCCAATTTCTTTGAAATCATTTCGGAAAAGGCTAGGAAAGCAACAGATAGGGAATCTGCCACCTGGGCGACTGCCCTAAATGCAGATCAGTATTGATTGATATTCCCTTCTAAAGCTGGTACGTAGCTTCTTCCATACTTGAAGCTAGGAGTATGAGGTCATCTGCGAAGGCTAAGCAAGTGACTGTGAACTTGTCTTTTTTGTAGCCGATTTTTAATCCAGAGTTGTCAGCAAGTGTGTTCGTCCATTCCCGAATGACCTTCTGCAGCAGACAGTAAACAGGATGGGGGACAAACCATCTCCTTGTCAAACACCTGTTTTGATCTCGAAGCTTTTTGACAATACCCCTCTGAATTTGACTTTGGACATGGTGTTCGTTAGAGTATCCTTCACAAGATCCAAAGTCTTCTTATCCAGTCCCATTTCACTCAACATCTCAAGGAGGGACTGTCTGTCTACCGTGTCGTAGGCCTTCTGGAAGTCAACGAAAATTGCTACATAGGGTGAGGTGCTGAGGTTTTCGTAGGTAAAGATAGTTTTGAGGTTCAGAATCTGCTCTGTGAATGACCTTGACTTCCTAAATCCAGCGTGGTACTCTCCTATGCAGGAGTCTAATTGTGCCTCCACGTTTTTAAGCAATGCTTTGGAGAAGATTTTGTAAGTCACTGATAGGAAAGAGACCCCTCTATAGTTGTTAGGGTCTAACTTGTCCCCTTTCTTGTGCAGTGGGTGGATGACAGCTGAAGTCCAATCCCTTGGTAGTATTCCTGTTGTCCAGATGTCAGTTATAATTCTGTGGATACTGTCAATTGACTCTTCATCTGCATGTTTCCCTAATTCTGCAATGATGCCATCTTCACCTGCTGCTCTGTTAGATTCCAGTTCAGAGATGATCTGTTTGATTTCTTCTTTGGCAGGAGGAAGGGAGTCAGGGTTAATAACATTCTTGGGTTGAAATTGTAGTTTTTCCTCTGGTTCTTCTGAATTGAGGAGGTCATTAAAATATTTAGCAAGGGCTGTAGTACAATCTTCATTGTTCATTTTCAGTTCTCCATCTGGTCCTCGAAGATGAAGTGTAGGGGCTGAGTAATCGTTTGTCTGAGATTTTAGAGTTTTGTACAAGTTACTGGTGTTGCTCCTTTGAAAGTCTTTCTCTGCATGATCTATGATATCGTTGTTATATTGCCTCTTAGCATTTCTGATGGTCTTAGCCGTGTTCTTTCTGACTGTTAGCAAGACTGTGTGATTTTCCGTGTTTTGTTGTAGTTCCATTTCACCCATGCCTGTCTTCTCTCCTCTATTGCTTTATCACATGTTGATGTCCACCATGGGTGCTTACTCCTTCTGGTTGCAAGGATAGTTTCTGTTGCTGCATCTATCAGTGTCTTCTATAGGTTAGGCCAATCCGTTTTATTCTGATTATTGCTTAGGACCTTAGTAAAGTTGTTGTTCTCTTTCAACTGGGCTGGATTACATTTTGGGATTCTGGACCTGGTGTAATTGTTACCTCTGCACTTCGTGAGTGGAATGAAATTTGCTTTGACTAAAGATAGGTAGTGGTCTGAATCAATATTGGCACCTCTCAATACCTTGACGTTCATTATTTCCTTGCTATTCCTTCTATTGATGGCAACGTGATCTAGCTGGTACTCTTCTAGCAAGGGACTGGGACACCTCCAGGTCTTGGCTTTTCGGGGGAGGTGTCTGAATGCTGTAGATTTAAGAACAAGGTTGTGATTTTTACACAGATTGATCAGCCTCTCACCATTACTATTGGTTCTCTTGTGGGCCGGGTATTCTCCGACTATGTTCTTAAACCTGCACTCCTTACCAATCTGGGCGTTAAAGTCCCCCATCAAGATGATCACGTGATGTTCTGGAATTTTATCGATTGTCTCTTCCAGTTTTTCCCAAAAGTATTCAACACTTCCAATATCACTCTTATTGGTATCATTGGTGTGGCTTGGTGTAGGCTTTGTTGAGACTTCTGAAGGCTATAGTGGACGTTCTCCCATTTAGTGATGAGAAGGAGATAATAGAGTTGATCATTTTGTTGTTGATTTTTTTTGCTAGTTGCTTTACGTCGCACCGACACAGATAGGTCTTATGGCGACGATGGGACAGGAAAGGGCTAGAAGTGGGACGGAAGCGGCTGTGGCCTTAATTAAGGTTCAGCCCCAGCATTTGCCTGGTGTGAAAATGGGAAACCACAGAAAACCATTTTCAGGGCTGCCGACAGTGGGATTCGAACCTACCATCTCCCGAATACTGGATACTCGCCGCACTTCAAGCGATTGCAGCTACCGAGCTCGGTTTGTTGTTGATTAAAAAGCCTGTACGCAGGTGAGGCATACCCTTCATCACTCTCTGACCTGGCTGTCCTTTGTAGATCTTGAAGCCTTGTGACTCAAAAGGTTCTTCATCCGTAGATCTTGTATCCTGTAAAGCCGTTATAAGGATGTTGTGTTTTTTTAGGACGTCCAATGTATGTTTCAGTTTTCCCGTTTGTAGGAGGGAATTAATGTTCATCGTTGCCAGATAGTTGATGTGTTTCTTCCTGTTATATGAAGATGCAGGCTCCCCAGAATCCGATGGCCTGCTTGCCCCACTGTGAGTGGGGGTGGATTTGTTACCACCTGGGGTAGATTTCCAATTAGTCGTTTCTCCATGTTTCCAGAGTTACGAAAAAGTTTAGTGGGGTTACCCGAAGGTAACGTGGTGTTAAACTGTCAAGGTTGTAAGCCTTGAAGCCCCCAGCACTGATCGGTTCACTGACCCAGCTTCCCGCTGGGATTGGTTACCCAACCTTCTACTACTGAGTTGCTCAGCTTAACAGGGGGTACCTCGTGTAGGTTACGTGCTGGAGTTGTAGTGAAAGAGGCTTGCTGAACCCAATATATTATTGTTGCAGGAGTTTGGCAACGGCGCATTTCACTACCATTTGCCCAGAGTTACAAGGACCCTTCCCAGGTTGATTCCTGGGACCCATTATTATTATTATTATTATTATTATTATTATTATTATTATTATTATTATTATTATTATTATTATTATTCCGCACTCCATCTCAAGGGGGCTAAAGCCAACAAATATACATCGGAAGGAATTTATCACTATCTCCTACTTAATTAGGCAACTTTAGTAGTAAATGTAATAGAATTACTAACTAGATAAATGGATATGAGCATATGTGAGCCACTTACCGATGTATTAAAACTCCTGTTCCTTCTTTCCTATTTCTTCGTGAAAAGAAAAAACCACACCCAAACACTACGCAGGTATTCACCGTTTTATCACAGAGTAGTTTGTCAGAACATTAATGTGAAATGTACATACAAACAATATAAAACAGAACTGCACGTAAACCCAGTAACATACATGTTTGCAGGAGATCTGTAGTGACGTAAGATGGCGACGGCCTCAAGTTTCTGGCTTCACTATCCCCAATGCTACGAGATAGAGCACTGCCTGTCTATTTACTATGTGTCTGTGGACCAGAACAGCTCAGCCAGATCTCTCGATGTGTCAATTCTATTGTTGTCTATCATTATTATTGAACAGGATGTAGTCATAGTTTTGAAATTTTTTCACTTAGTAATTTTTGCAAACATGTTTAAAATACCAAATTGCTAGTTACAGTTCCTTTCCTACTAGTCACATTCTAAAAGTGAACTATGGAATATTTTCGAGAATGCCGTCCTTATACTAATTATATTGATTTGAGATGTTCTAATATTTTGAGAACATCTTGACAGCTCTTGCATCAATAATGAGATATCCATTCAAATTAACAGTGTATTTTATTACATTATAAATTAAAATTTAATTAATTAGTGTTAAAACATCACGTCAACAAGCTGGCACAAAAGGGAACTAAACAAGCTAACGATGTTCCCTCTTCTGAAGCTCCTGCTCCGAAGGGCGCTCCTGGAGATGAAGATTTTTCCGAAGATGAGAGTAAAAAGCCAGAAGAGGTCAGGGAAAAACCTATAACTTCTATAAGAACAAGAAAGATTGGAAATGAAATAATAACATTTGAAGGAAACTTTACAGTGACTTCATATGTTCAAACAGACAGCGATGTCTTGTGTGTCAAATATGTACCGATCCACGATTTTGTTGCTGCTGGGTTAAGTAATGGGAAAATAGGAATTTATAATCTTGCTGCTGGCAAATATGAGAGAACGCTACGAGAATCTGATGAAAATAAATATGTAATACCCGTTACATGTATTAAAACTCGTCGTAAAAATCTTAGTGATAAAGCGACTCTTACTGCAACTTACGTGGATGGTACCGTTAGATGCTGGGAATATGTTAAAGCAGTGTGTTTATTTACAATGAAGGAGAATCGCCAGATATTCGGGTTGGCTTATCATCATCGTTTACCAAAATTCATCACAGTCGGAGACGATTCAAGAGTGATCCTCTACGACGAAGATCGGGGAGTCCAGGAACATATCTACCAATCAAGTCATGTGTTGGATCGTATGGATGGTCATACAACACGTGTATTTGGTTGTTATTTCCACCCTTCATTGTCCCATGAATTTATTACTGGTGGATGGGATGACACTGTACAATTTTGGGATGTACGCCAACCAAATTCAACGAGATATATTTATGGAGTGCACATATGTGGGGATGGTGTATGTGTCAGTCCTAGTGGAAAAGAGTTATTAACGTGCTCATGGCAAGCTAAAACACCGTTACAAATATGGGATTACGGATCAGGTAAACTCATTCAATCTCTTCAGCCTGATCGATATAGCAGCCGTTTATATTGCGGTCGTTTCGTCACAAATGACATTATAGTCACTGCAGGATCTGATCTGAATCTGTTTCGTCTCGTTGATGTACGCAATAAGACAACGTTATCTACAATTCAGGGTTTTAAGTCTGGCGTGTACAGCCTGGACCTATCAACTGCAGGTGTTCGGAGAGGCAAAATCATGAAACTCATGGACCTCGCACAATCTTCGAACACAGCATACTCTGAAACAACAGTTAGTTCATATAGATCTTATAAAGAGCCTGGCATGATACCAAAGATGACATTCTGCTCAGGAAATAGAGTTTACGGATGCGAATTTAAAAGACCGATGTGATATTTGTAATCTTCATAAGTTATCTATTTCTTGTGTTTGTGTACCGGTACATAATGTTTGTATATTGACTAATACAAATACCTGATGAAAGCATTCAGAAGTAAACTGAAATATTTCTTGTTAATTTATAGGGGGCATTGGGTTACATCCATGCAAATGATCGGTGGAATTTCATGCTTACTATATCTTAAACAGAAGATCGTAATGGATATAGGGTAAATTAAGAGTAAAATTTGGTACAATGAGCAAATTTTATTAAAACAAAAATATATATTGAGCCCGCATCTTTAGGATTCAGAGGATGCGCCATTTTGAGAACATTTGCCACGTGAAAAATTTAGCTGAGTTGAGTTGTTGTCGGCACGTGTGACCTCGACACCTGTTATGCGGTCACAGCTTAGCACGAAACGACCCAAAAGTGCCTGCAATTACAGTTAAACCCTTGTTAAGTCTTATATCTGGCAACAATGGCAAATGGAACTATTACATTATTATGGCTAAATAAGTTTGGAAATATACAGCCGAAATTTCGTAGTACAGGCGCCCGCGTGTTGAATAAAGGAGTGCGCGCGGATACCTAAAGTCACCAGAGTGAAGAGTACGATCGAAGTATCAAGTTCTAGATGGAAATTGGACCTAAGCAAAGAAATGAAGGCCATAGTTGGTTTCGCCATCATTTTATCGACGATCTGAATTTTTTGTGAACATTATTATTAGGTTTGGCGGGACGTAGAGGTTTAGGTCGCTAGGCAAGCCAGCATCGGTGACACACATATTTTCTAGATGCGGGACAGTGAGGACTTGTCAAGTCACCGCAGGACATAGTGTAGTAGTTCCCAATATTGTTCGGACTTAGCCGAAAAGCCGATTGTTGGGTAACGCGAGGAGTTAAGCCCTGATCTTAATAATGTGAAGTGTTGTGTCAAATATCAGAGTACTTTCATATACAGAATATTATCTTGCCTAGTTGTGAAGACCTATTCAGTTATTTACAAGTGATGATGATGATGCTGACCACTAGACTCAGCGAGGCTTGCGAGTAGACCAGAGGTCCTCACGCCGGGCATTTCGTCCCGTGGGCACAGTAAGCGGGCAGGCGATGAGCGTATGCTATTCAGTCACAGTGACGTTGTGGTTACGTCGCAGGCCGTCAAGGTTGGGTGAAGTTCTCCCAGTCACTCTCGATAACTGCGGCATAACCGAGTTAAAATGGAGGCAGAAAATAATGAAACAAAGAGGGCAGAAATCCACGTCATATTCAATTTTACGTTTAAGAAATAAGTTATTTATGATCATTGCACTTTATGTATTTTGGCCGGATGCAATAAAGTGTACTGTTAGGCCTACAATCTCAAAATGTTTGTACTGTACGTAATAAATTACAATTTTGACTATTATATTTTAAGAGGTGCTTCAGAAACATTTAAGGAGTTAAGGGGATAAGCTGTGGCTTGTGGTTGCTTGGGTTTAAACTACACTGACTTAGCAAATATCATGGGATAGTCACCTAATAGCGTGTGGGGCCTCCTCTGGCCCTGCGAACTGCAGTGAGACGCCGTGGAAGTGAGTCGACAAGTCCCTGGTAGTCCTCTGGACGCAGCTGACACCAAATAGTTTGCAGAGCGGCCGCTAATGCTGGTCTGTTCGTGGGTGCAGGATCCAAGGCACGGAACCTGCGTTCCAGGGCATCCCAGATATGCTCGATAGGATTCATATCGGGGCACCTGGTTGGCCATGGCAGTCGTTGGACCTCCGCTGCTTGTTCCTGGAACCATTCCCGGGCGACGTGGGAGCGATGTGATGGCGCGTTATCATCTTGAAACACCGCAGAACCGTCTGGGCGGTGGAAGGCCCAAAATGGGTGGAGAAGGTCTCCGAGCAGCTCAACATACCGCGTACCATTCAAAGTATCTTCCAGAACAACTAGGGGGCCCATTCCATACCAGGAAAATGCACCCCAGACCATAACAGAGACACCAGCCCCCTGGACCACACCTTCGAGGCAGGTGGGATCCATCGCTTCATGTGGTCTGCGCCATACACGGTGCCTCCTGTCGGCATGGTGCAGTTGAAATCGTGATTCGTCCGACCATATCACGTTACACCATTGTTCCGGTGTCCATCCCTGGTGACTGGTGACAAATACGCGTCGTTGTGCCCGATGACGTTGGGTTAACAGTGGCACCCGTGTGCGGCGCCGGCTCTCATACCCCATATAACCCATGTTCCTACGGATTGTCCACTGGGAGACGTGTCTAGCACGGCCTGTGTTGAATTGAGTCGTGATTTGTTTCACGGTTGCCCGTCTGTCACTATTGACAATCCGTCTCTGATGTCGCCGGTCACGGTCATCGAGGGTGGCTGGACGGTCGGTCGTTCGTCTGTTGTGGACGGTGACACCCGCATTCAACCATTCACGATACACCCTGGACACGGTTGATCGTGTGAAGCCGAATTCCCGCACCAGTTCCGAAATCGCACTTCCCATCCGTCGGGCACCGACCACCATACCCCGTTCGAACGGTGTCAGCTCACGACGACGTTCCATGTTACACCTGTCACATGCCCAGCCACTGCTCACAAGGTCTCCTATACAACTGCCACTCGCACAGGGGGCATGTGGTGCGCAAACAACACACCTGCGCAATAGTGCTCCGCTATCCCATGACATTTGCTCAGTCAGTGTATTTATTTTAAATTATGACATTTGGCCATCAACAATGTACAATGATAAAAATGTTACAGAAAATAGAAAGAAGGAACGGACAACCAGTTAAGAGACATAAAATAACAGAAAATACCTAGAACAGAGCAAAAAAGAAAGCAAAACACACTTGAAATAAAGGCACTTGTTTATTTAGATATTTACATCAGTTTTTGTCAAGTATGTTGCAAGTGCACTGTACACACGTAAGTCTCCAGTTACCAGTAATAGCTGAATATGTGTGGGTAAGGGAACCAGAAGGTGCACAAGGGTAGCGAACAATTCTCTGCGAAAGGATACAGTTCTACTGCACTCGAAGGTGATGTGGTTCACATCTCCCGTGTTTCTTGCACTACACGGACATTGTGCTGATTGGGCAACTCCAATCCTGTTGACGTAAGCGGGGAATGAAGCATGGTTAAATCTCATCCGAATGATGGTAGTCACTTGGCCTCTGGCCCATCTAATGTCTTGATACCATGGTTTGTGTGGGATAACTAGCTGAATGCAGGCATAGTATCGTCCTTTGTGTTGAGTAGTCCTGTTTCACAGAGCTGTCCATTCAACATTCGTTTTTCTTCTGCGAGCTACATAAAAATCAGTACAGGGGAGGCGTAATGAAAGAAATAATCCAGTGCGTGCGCCTTGTTTGGCCAGACTGTCAACCAGATCATTGTATGGAATTCCTGAGTGTCCTTTCACCTATAAAAATGACAAATATTTTCCGCGCGATTTCATAACAGACGATAATTCTAATATTTCCTAGATGTAGGAGTGTGTTCGTGTGTTTCGTGTGTTTTCCATGTTATTCTCCAATTTCCCAATAGCACTTTGAGAGTCTGAAATGATAAGTATCTTATGAATATTTCTTGATTGTGAGTAATACAGTGCCTCCCGGATGGCGGCAAATTCATCGGTGTAGATGGATGCTTCAACGGGAATAGGAAAATTACCATATTCCTGTGTTTGCACGCAAAAATAAGCAAAACCAACTGAATTTGTAAATTTTGCACTGTCAGTATAAATGCGGATGCAGTCTTACCAGGTGGATTCAATAAAATCAATTACTTATTTATTTGGAGCAGGTTTTTCTGGTAGGTACCTCGGGACATAATATGTGGAAGCTGGAGATATCGAACAACCGTAGTTAAACTGGAATTCCGGAATTGTGTGGGACTTCAAAGTCAAGGTATGCAAAACTTCAATTCTCTGAAACATTCTAGTAGTAGAGGTGGATGATTTCCATGTTGTTCTCCATACTGATTATGCAGAAAGTGTAGGCTCTTTAATAACGGGTGATCCTCCAGAGTAGAACGTTGAAGGAGAAATTTTGTTGCCAGTATTTTCCTTCTCAAGTGCAGGGGTAGTTCATGGGCTTCGACCTGTAGAGCATTTGTAGGCGTTGACGACATAGCACCAAGACTTACTCTTAGAGCACGAAATTGCAGGATATATAATTTCTCCAGGACATACCACCTTTGACAATAAAGTTTGGTGAATAGTCCTGTACTATCAACATAGATAAACAATGCATGACAGTAACCTTACTGTCATTCGAAATAGTCCCCTCCCATAACTATACACTGCTGAGATCGGCGATACATGTCCTGGAAACTTTGAAAGAAGGCTTCCTTCGGGATGGTGTTCAAAAGCCTCGTCACGTTTCGTTGGATGTCAGAAATATCGTCAAATCTCTTTTCTTTCAAAGCGAATTTGATACGTGACGTTTCGGCTCTGACATTTTTCCGACGAGGTGATCCCAGAGAACGCAATTCCATGCTTTGCCGTCTAGTTTCAGGGTCGTACCTGTGACACCAGGTTTGGTCCTCAGTGACAATACAGTTCAAGAAATTTGGTGTCGCATCCACCGTTTCGACAAAATCCCGTGAAGCCTATAAACGTGCCTGCTTCTGATCGTCAGTCAAGTGATGCGGCACAATACGAGAACACGTTTTCCTCTTCCCTAACTTCTGGGTAACGATTTGTCGCACGAATTCACGGTTAATCTGCAGTTCATCCGTTATCATGCGCACAGTTAACCGAACCACTTCAAGGACAGTTCTTGATCTTCATAAACACGTACCAGCATCGCATGCGTTTCTTTCGGCGTCTTGCCAAGCTTAAAACAAAACTGTACATTGATCTTTTGCTCGTTCATGTTCCTGTTCGCAGTTCAGAACCGACGCACTAAACACGCACTGTGTCAAATAGGTCTTACACGGCACACACACGATGCTCAACTGAACAACATTGGGAGCAGGTGGTCAAAACCTGCTGCTACGCAGATACAGCGTTGTGTGTCGCCAGTGTTGCCGGATCGACCGTTCTGACTTCATCCACCGAACTTTATTGTCACAGGTTGTACTTTGGAGCGTTGCTGTACAACATACTGCCGTAGTTAATAACGGTCCGTATCAAGGAGCGGTAAGGAATTAGCAAAGAGGCGGGAGCAGCGCCCTACCAAGTGCGGGTTAAGAAACGAAGGACGTTCAGTGCACGTAGTGCCCGTGTCTGGATGTAAGCAATATGTCCACTCCAAGTAAGTTTGCTATCCAAATGCATCTCCAGGAGGCGGACAGTAGACTTCACAGGAAAAGAATATGGTTCAAGTTGAATTGTAGGAGACTGAAGAACCAGTTTCTTTTTGGTGAATATAGTTACTGACGATTTTGAAAGAGAAAGTGCAAGTCCACTCTGTGTAGTCCATTCTTGAAGATATTGTGACGCTGTGTGCAGACGCTGAAGAGTAATTGTCAAATTGATTGAAGATGTATAAATTCAGACGTCATCAGCATATTGCAAGACACGGATGGCGTTACTAAATAATGCGGCCAAGTCAGAGGTGTAGATAGCATGCATTAAGGGGCTTAATACACTGCCCTGTGGGAGGCCTTTAGAGACTGTACGCGGCCCAATAAAAGTAGGTCCGTTCCGAACGTATAGGGTGTGTTCTATAATCAATGTCGCAATCCTGAAGATAAGAGTTCTTGGTAGTTTCAATGCTGCTAACTTACGAAGCAATAGAGATACGCCCACATTGTCGTAAGCAGAACCAATGTCCAAGCAAATTGCAGCCAGATAACGCCGAGTTTGGAAAGTACGCTCGATGTCAGTGGTGAGTATGCTGAAATGATCCATGGTTCCGCGTCCTCTTCGAAATCCATGTTAAGATACAGACAGTAACCTGTAGTGTTCCAGAAACCACTATAATCCTATAATATGTTTTTAACCATCCGTCCTAGTGTTGTAACCACGCAGGAGGATAAAACTATTGGTCTGTAAGATGTTGCATCTTGAGGATCCTTATCAGGTTCTAATATGGGTACCACTATTTGAGTAGTCCAATCTTCTGGTAGTGGGCCATGTGTCCATATGGAATTAAAAACCTGGACAAGGAGAATTTGAGCCGAGAGAGGCAATTTAATAAGCATGGAGTATTGTATGTTGTCCTTTCCCGGAGCAGTAATGTTACAATCCTTATGAGCCCGCTGAAACTCATGCAATGTAAATGGGCGTGTGAGGACTGGGATCGTCGCAGACGTCATCCATTGTATCTATGGGTTGAAGCACGAACGGAGGTGCAATAATGTAAACAAACTGTTCTCCCAACTCTGCAATGGTGGACGGAGAAGATGTAGTGTGGCTATCTTTCCGGAGGCCTTTGATGTGCGACCATATTTTATTAATAAGTTCACAAAAACTCCTCCAGCTTTGACGTTTTCGTTGTTTCAAGAAACGTTTCATTGTGGCCTTCGTTTGTTGGTACAACACATAATTCTTCCAAGTAGGTTGGTGTCGGTACTGGTTAAAAGCTTGCTTACGCTTTGCAATCATCAATGAGCATCCTCGGTCCCACCAAGGGGTTGGTTGTCCTCTTTTAAGAGTGTATGGGAGCCTTAGGACTGTTCATTAGGAATACTACTGCACGCAACATAGTTTCTGTTAGGCATGTAGATGAGCGAATAATGTGGGTAGATTTGTCAGTTGGAGGAATTAGGACGAGAATTGTCTAAGTGTATTCACCATGTGAGGGGTAGGTGAGAATGAAGTTGACAGTTTTTATGAAGCATTAGTTGACATCGTAGGCAGGGTGAACAGCAAGGATAGGATAGTGCTAATGGGCGATTTCTATGCGAAAGTTGGAAATAGAATTGAAAGATACGAAAGGGTGATTGGTAAATGTGGGGAAGATATGGAAACTAATAGGAATGGGAAACTTTTGCTGAATTCTGTGCTAGTATGGGTTTAGTAGTCAAGCATAAGGCTATTCACCGCTACACGTGGGAGGGTAGGGATGTCCGATCCGTAATAGACCATATCTTAACCGACTTTGAATTCAGGAAATCTGTTAGGAATATACGGGTTTTTCTAGGATTTTTCGATGATACAGATCACTATCTGATCCGTAGTGAACTAAGTATCTGTAGGCCTAGGATAGAGAAAGTGAAATCTGTCTGCAAACGAATAAGGGTAGAAAATCTCCAGGACGAGGAAATTAGACAGAAAGCCTGGATCTGATTAGTGAGAAGTTCTGAACAATGGACAGTTTCAGTATATAGAAAGAGAATGGATGGCATACAGGGATGCTGTAGTGGAAACACCAATGGAATGCCTAGGAACAACTGTATGTAAAGATGGGAAAAAGTGAACATCTTGGTGGAACGATGAAGTGAGAGCAGCTTGTAAACGTCAAAAGAAGACTTACTAGAAATGGCTCCAAACAAGGGCTGATGTAGACAGGGAATTGTACTCAGATGAAATAAACAGAGCGAAACAAATAGTTGTTGAATCCAAAAAGAAGTCGTGGGCAGATTTTGGTAATGATCTGGAAAGGCTCGGTCAAGCAGCAGGGAAACCTTTGTAGACAGTAATAAAGAATCTTAGGAAGAAGGGAAAAAACGAACAGTGTTTTAGGTAATTCAGGTGAACTCATAATAGATCGCAGGGAATCACTGGACAGGTGGAGGGAATATTTTTAAAATCATCTCAACGTAAAAGGAAATATTCATGGTGGTGTCGCGAACAACCGAGCTTATGGGGAGGAGGAAAGTGATGTTGGTGAAATTACGCTTGAGGAAGTGGAAAAAATGATAAATATACTGTATTGTCATAAAGCAGCAGGAATAGATGCAATTAGACCTGAAATGGGAAGGCAGGGATGAAATGGATTTATAGAGTCGTAAGCGTACATGGAGTGTTGGTAAGGCAGTAGCGGCGATCGGGAGTTAGAAGTGGGGGAGCACAAGAATTTATATAGAGCAAAATGTTCCCGGGTTTATGGGTAAAACTGGTGAGGGTTGGGGGGTTGGAGGGGGTGGGGTGGAAGGGGAAGATATAAAAGTTGAAAAAATAAAAGCTACAAAATGGTAAGTGTTTTTAATGCCGTCTGAACAAATTTCTACGGCTACGTAAAGGTTGAGTCTACCAAATTTAGTGCGGTAATAACAGTAGTATGGAATAAAACTTTCACCAAAGGGACAATAATTACACATTTATTACAATTCAATACAAATTCGGCGTGATTATACAATTAACATATCATTCAGTATTTGACTACATACTAACAAAGTAACAGACACTAGACAGAACTACAGACACATTTACAGAGTGAAACTGCCAGAATGTCGAATGCGCACGGCAAGCGGGTGAATCATACCTCAGTGTCCATGACCATGGTAAAAAATGTACCCCTGCTACCCTTCCTCACAGCACATTCTACACGCTGCTGCGCTGTATGAAAGGAAGGAATTAGCTGAAAAAACAATAGGGATTGTACAAATTGCTTTTTTTATAATTGGTAGTTTCAGGCTATTTTTAGTAATTCTTAAGTTCTTCAGTCTGTTGAAACTTAAAAAGAAAGTCAGGTGGCTAAGATGGAATAATAATGTATTTTTTCTGCACAAAGTGGGGGAGCGACTGCCCCCTCCGTCGTCTGCCCTAATCGCTGCTACTGTGGTAAGATATCTTCAGATTTGACGCAGTGGTGTCGTATTTATTTGCCGTCTCCCCTAACGTTTTAGTTGTGGGCTAATCGCTATTGAAATTCGTGTCCTATAACTCTAATTTTCCTCAAACAATCTTCCTTTACTTTTCCTTGCTACTTCAAGTTTTATTTAAATCATATATTCTCCGAGCATAGCGCTCAAAATCTTGGTTTGACCTTATGGAAAGAAAAGTTCCTTGTCTGTGCTGCTCTCTCTACGGAGAGTGCGTACTGCGATGCTCCGCCCCCTAACCAATAAGGGCTCTCTGTGCTGGGAGCTCTTCCTTACCCATCAAGCCGAGCGAGAGCCGCCATTAAGGTGTTGTTGACTGAAAGAGATGGATCGTCAGCGTACCTTGTTGTCTGATGTGGGAGCAAATTCCAATCTGTGTGATGGTAAACGGATAAGTTTTATCCTGTGAGAGGGCTCTCTCTCGCCCTCAGTATTGTTTTGATGTTCAACGTCCCCAGACAGTACGGATTATTTATTTTTCCCTCTTAAATGGATTATCACATCTAAGTGAGTATGAATGACGCTATGGCGTCGCCTCAAGCTTAATGGTCTTCTTTCGGCATCCATCAATTTTGAAAAACTATTTCGCAACGTGTGGCGTGTTGGACTCCTTATATCATTCCGTCTTCATATCTCGGCTTTAAAATTTTACCATTGTATCTAAAATATAATTTGGGTTCCTTGTAATATTTAATTACATATAGAGGTATCCTTGGTATTGATCGTGTACTGAAGGTGCACTTAAACTTTTGTGTATTGATCTGGGGTGAAGCTGAAGTATTACCTAAATTATGTAAAAATTTGAAAAGATAGCGCACTATTTTATTTACGGTTGCTACCGAATCACCCCACTAGGTAAAGTTTTGAACCATTTGAGTTCTAACCAAGACGACGGAAATTTTATTTAATTTTCTCTGTCTTAAATATTTTTTTCTTGGTTCTTTATTTGATTTTTACTTGTAAAATTATGTTTTTCTCCTTCGTAGTTATGCCCATTGTTATAACGATTGGTAATGGCTTTGGTTCATGGCGTGTGCGCATTGCCATGACGATTAGTGATTATTGTTGTTGTTGTTGATTTTTAACAATGATGATTATTCCCTTCTCGGAGACTGTCAACCTAGTGTGACAATTCTATTAAATTGTATGATTTCCCCTTGCTCTTGTAGATTTTTGAACACGTTATTGAGCAATTAATTTTTAAATTTAGATTCTTATTCATCCGGTGTGAGATTGCTTCTTAGTTTGTGTTTATTAGTTTGAGTGACAGTCGTTTGTGATAATTATAATGTGGACTGTCGGTAGCCGTTCCTGTTGGAGAGAACTCAGTTGTTAAGGAAGTAAAATTTTAAATGGAAAAATTATAAACAAAATAATTATTTAATTTACCCAGTTTCTCTGGTATGTTGAGGCTTCTAAAAATATTAACTTGAGTTATAACTAGTTCATTTTCTTTTTCTTGTTGCGTTGGTCGACCACGATTTGTAATCTTAACTTTCCGTTTGGTGTTTTAACTTAATTTACTATTTGTTTCTCTTTTAATTTGTCCTGGGTGGACGTTTTCCCTGTTACAATTTTCAATTTAATCTTATTTTAGAGAAATAAAACTTGTTATATTTTCTTTGAAGAAAAGACATGTTGTTCTTCTTTTAATGTTAGCATTTTGATACCAGGTACTGCTGTTGTAATTAATCCACGAGTTTAATTGAGACACCTTTCCATCAGTTCAGGTAAGTTCCTCTTCTTGTTTATTTTGATGGTGTTTTGGGGGTTTCTGATTTCGCTTCCTGTTTTCCTTTGTGAACTAGGTCATTTGCTGTAACAGCTAGTTTGTTTTCTTTTTTTTACTGCCGTTATCGTAGCTGTTGTGGTGTTTGACTACGTAACGGGTCAGATTGAACAAGAGCAGTAATTGCACTTACCTATAGGCAAGGGAACAGGAAGGATTGCAACAACTATCGAGGTATCTCATTGATTAGTTACCAAGCAAAATGTTAATTGGCATCTTGGAAGGGAGGGTGCGATTAGTGGTTGAGAGGAAATTGGGTGATAACCAGTGTGGTTTCAGACAACAGAGAGGCTGTCAGGATCAGATTTTCAGTATGCGCCAGATAATCGAAAAATGCTACGAGAGGAATAGACAGGTGGGTTTATGTTTCGTAGATCTAGAGAAAGCATATGAAAGATTACCGAGGCAAAAGGTGTTCACCATACTGGAGTGACTATGGGATTAAGGGTAGATTATTAAAATCAATCAAAGTCATTTATGTTGACAATTGGGCTTCAGTGAGAATTGGTGGTAGAATGTGTTATTGGTTCAGGGTACTTGCAGGGGTTAGACGTGGCTGTAATCTTTCACCTTTGTTGTTCGTAGTTTACATGGATCATCTGCTGAAAGCTAGAAAGTGGCAGGGAGGGATTCAGTTAGTTTAGTTAGGTGGAAATGTAGTAAGCAGTCTGGCCTCTACTGACGACTTGGTTTTAATGGCTGATTGTGTCGAAAGCCTGCAGTATAATATCTTGGAACTTGAAAATAGGTGGAATGAGTATGGTATGAAAATTAGTCTTTCGAAGACTAAATTGATGTCAGTAGATAAGAAATTCAACAGAATTGAATGTCAGATTGGTGATACAAAACTGGAACAGGTAGATAGTTCTCCCACGGTGGTAATATAGTAAATGAGATTGAATTAATGTGCAGTAAAGCTAATGCAGTGTGCTCGCTGTTGCGATCAACAAGTATTTTGTAAGAAGGAAGTCAGCCCCTGACGAAACTATCTTTACATCGGCCTGTTTTCAGACCAACTTTGATTTACGGGAGCGAAAGCTGGGTGTACTCAGGAGATCTTATTCATAAGTAAGAAGTAACGGAGATGAAAGTAGCGAAAATGATTGCTGGTACAATCAGGCGGGAACAATGGCAGGAGGGTACTCAGAATGAGGTGATAAAGGCTAAGTTAGGGATGAACTCGATGGATGAAGCTGTACGCATAAACCGGCTTCGGTGGTGGGGTGGGGTCATGTTAGGCGAATGGAAAAGGATAGGTTGTTGTTGTTGTTGTTGTTTGAGTCATCAGTCCTTAGACTGGTTTGATGTAGCTCTCCATGCCGCTCTATCCTGTGCTAACCTTTTCATTTCTACGTAACTACTACATCCTTCATCTCTTCTAATCTGCCTGTTACCTAGGAGTATAATGGACTCTCTTACGGAGGATAAGAGAAGTAGACGGAGACCAAGATGACGATGGTTAGACTCAGTTTCTAACCATTTACAGATAAGAGGTATAGAACTAAGTCCGCCTCTGTGGTGTAGTGGTTATTGTGATTAACTGCCACCCCCGGAGGCCCGGATTCGATTCCCGGCTCTGCCACGAAATCTGAAAAGTGGCACGAGGGCTGGAACAGGGTCCACTCAGCCTCGGGAGGTCAACTGAGTAGAGGTGGGTTCGATTCCCAGCTCAGCCATTCTGTAAGTGGTTTTCAGTGGTTTAAAAATATAGAGAACATAGAGAAATATAGAGAAGTTATCCATATTAATGATAAAAACTGCACATATTACTTCTTGGTGCGTCGTAAAAGTCGAATTTCGCCTTTATCGCTAATAACAAAGAACACGCACTCGATGCACTTAATATGTTTGTTGTGGAAGTCACGTTCTCAAATGTAATCGTAAGATGTTGTGCATTTCCACTTGGAAAAATATTTTGTTCGACTAGAACTTGCGGGGAAATTATTGTTTTACATTATCAGACGACTGAACCTCTTAGCAATAAAGTTAAGTCCAGTAAAATCAAATAGCATTATCTTTATTGTTATTAAATTTTCTTCACATTCTTGACATTTTTCCAATTTATTGGTATTGGTAAAAAATGAAATGAAATGGCGTATGGCTTTTAGTGCCGGAAGTGTCCGAGGACAAGTTCGGCTCACCAGATGCAGGTCTTTCGATTTTACTCCAGTAGGCGACCTGCGCGTCTTGATGAGGATGAAATGATGATGAAGACACCCAGCCCCCGTGTCAGCGAAATTAACCAATTATGGTTAAAATTCCCGACCCTGCCGGGAATCGAACCCGGGACTCCTGTGAACAAAGGCCAGCACCATAACCATTTAGGCATGGAGCCGGACATTGCTATTGGTACTCGAGATGGATTTGGTCTAGTTTTACGGCTGGGTGCTCAACTTTAAATGAGTAGTGGTATTGTTATAAGAAGTACCTCCTCAACCCTGAATGAGAGATGTATTCACTAGTGTGTTTCCATGGTGGTTGGTAGCGTTGTGTGTGTGTACTTAAAGGAAGATGTACATTAAAACGATCATAAACACTCAGCCCCCGAACCAGAAAAAATAACCATAAGCAGTTAAAAATCCCCGGCCTAGCCGGGAATCGAATCCGGAGCATTCCGAACCATACCAGGACGCTGGCCATTCAGCCAAGCAGTTAGTCTATTATTATTATTATTATTATTATTATTATTATTATTATTATTATTATTATTATTATTATTATTTGCCAAATTTGAATAAACTGAAGGGGAAATATTTGTTTCAGTGTCACATATAGTTTATTAATCCAGTCCCAATATAGTTTATTTCTTATCTAGAAAATGTTTTGAAAGTGTGGTGGTAGGAGACTGAAGATCACCTTGTAATATGCTGCATAATATACCATATACTTTAAACTATACATGACAATATTGGAAATACATTTTTCTTAAAATCCACGGCGTTACAAACGTGTGTGAAAGGATCCAAATGCACACATTTAAATTGAGAAAGCAAGTGCAAATATAACAAAGAGAAAGCAGTATAGGAGGAAGGCAATTCTGTCAATGGCTATGGCTAGCAAAATCCAGTCGTTTTGTGCAGGGGCTTGTGATTGGCTGGTAGCGATCATATGACTGTCATCATTTCTACTTCCGGTATGGTCTTCAAAGTGGCGTTCTGGAAGATCGTCTTGGTGTGCTCCCACCAGATTGGGTTCTAACGCCGATCTCTGGAAAATAAATAAATAAATAAATAAATAAAATGTTAAAACATGAACTTTTAATAAGGTCTTCAGTGGCAATAATGATATATCCACCGAGCTCGATAGCTGCAGTCGCTTAAGTGTGGCCAGTATCCAGTATTCGGGAGATAGTATGTTCGAACCCCACTGTCGGCAGCCCTTAAAATGGTTTTGCGTGGTTTCCCATTTTCACACCAGGCAAATGCTGGGACTGTACCTTAATTAAGGCCACGGCCGTTTTCTTCCCACTCCTAGCCCTTCCCTGTCCCATCGTCGCCGTAAGACCTATCTGTCTCGGTGCGACGTAAAGCAAAAAAAAAAAAAAAAAAAAATGATATATCCAATAGCTTGTTTATGTTCTTTCAAACGATGTCGTTTGATAACCTACCCCTGGGGACGGCTAGACACCTCGTTTTCGTTTTCCCAGTGTTATTGTGCTGGCTATATTGGTGTGCAAAGATTTACACTCTAATCGACCCACCTGTACAGTGGTCGACAGGCGATTGCTCTCGAACACATGTTTTTACTCGTAACAGTGTAATTTTCCGGAAAACCATTGGAGTTACAAAGAAAATACGTGGCGCTTTGGTACCCAACCCGCATGTCTAGAATTATAAATGATGTTTTACGATACCTGAAGTAGTAATAAGTAATAATGACCCACTAACTACTTTTACGGTTCTCAGAAACGCCGAGGGGCCGGAATTTAGTCCCACAGGAGTCTTTTACGTAGCAGTAAATCTGCCGACACGAGACTGACGAATTTGAGTACCTTCAAATAACCCCGGACTGAGCCAGTATCGAACTTGACAAGTTGGGGCCAGAAGACCAGCGCCTCAACCGTCTAAGTCACTCAGCCTGGCTATTTTTTATCTGAAGTAGCAAGAGGAATGATTCTTCATGCTTGTCGGTGACCCACCAACCCACCCCAAAATGAGTTATTATTTATTTAATCCGTTTGCCTTCCAGGGTTGGTTTTTCTCTCGTACTCAGCGAGTGATCCCACCTCTACCGCCTCGAGGGAATTGTCCTGGAGCTTCAGACTCAGGGTCGGGGGATACAACTTGGGAGGATGACCAGTACCTCGCTCAGGCGGCCTCACCTGCAATGCTGAGCAGGGGCCTTGGTGAGGGATGGGAGGATCGGAAGGGATAGAGAAGGAAGAGGGTAGGAAGCGGCCGTAGCCTTAAGTTAGGTACCATCCCGGTATTTGCCCGGAGGAGAAGTAGGAATCCACGGAAAACCACTTCCAGCATGGCTGAGGTGTGAATCGAACCCACCTCTACTCAGTTGACCTCCCGAGGCTGAGTGGAGCCCGTTCCAGCCCTCGTATCATTTTTCAAATTTCGTGGCAGAGCCGGGAATCGAACCCGGGCCTCCGGGGGTGGCAGCTAATCACACTAACCACTACACCACAGAGGCGGCCAGGTTTTTATTTATTTTTAAAATAATAAATCTCTATGCAGGGAGGACGGAAACAACGTGAACCGAGTATATGAGCTTTAGAGCGCTGGTCATACTGATTGGTAGTTTGAAGAAATTACGTCGATATCTCGCGCCGTTCTCATTTTATCAGCTGCTGAAGTTAGCCAATCAGATCGCTTCGCGGGCGAATTCAAATGGGCTTTACGAGGCGGTGTTTCTAAATCTGTTCGTGGCTTGGTCGGGCTTGAGAGCCGTGCAGAGAAATGAGCATCAAACACTAACACACACTGTGGGTTTCAGCCAATGCCATCGTGGTGTGCTTGTTATGGGCCGAGTCTATCAGCAGAATGCTCCTTGATCAAGTCTCTCCCCTGGAACAGTTTATGTCTTCCATTGGCGCTCTCAAGCCGGTCATAAGTCACGTGCAGATTTAGCAACACCGCCTCGCAAAGCCATCTGAAGTCGCCCGCGGAGCGATCTGATTGGCTAACTTCAGCAGCTAACAAAATGACAACGACGCGAGATATCTAATTACAGTATTTCTTTTCCAATGTCCGACTCGTTGGCTGAATGGTCAACGTACTGGCCTTCGGTTCAGAGGATTCCGGGGTCAGGGATTTCAACCTTCATTGGTTAATTCCAGTGGCTCGGGGGCTGGGTTGTTGTGTTGTCCCCAACATGCCTGCAAACTCACACACTTCACATAACACTATCCTCCACCACAATAACACGCAGTTACCTCCATATGGCAGATGCCGCCCACCCTCATTGGAGGGTCTGCCTTGCAAGGGCTGCACACGGCTAGAAATAGCCACACAAAATTATTATTATTATTATTATTATTATTATTATTATTATTATTATTATTATTATTATTATTATTTCCAATTGTTTATTATTATTATTTCCAATTGTTTATTATTATCATCATCATCATCATCATCATCTGTTTACCCTCCAGGTTCGGCTTTTCCCTTGGACTGAGCGAGGGATCCCACCTCTACCACCTCAAGGGCAGTGTCCTGGAGCTTCAGACTCTTGGTCGGGGGATACAACTGGGGAGCATGACCAGTACCTCGCCCAGGCGGCCTCACATGCTGTGGTGAACAGGGGCCTTGTAGGGGGATGGGAAGATTGGAAGGGATAGGCAAGGATGAGGGAAGGAAGCGGCCGTGGCCTTAAGTTAGGTACCATCCCGGCATTCGCCTGGAGGTGAAGTGGGAAACCACGGAAAACCACTTCGAGGATGGCTGAGGTGGGAATCGAACCCACCTCTACTCAGTTGACCTCCCGAGGCTAAGTGGACCCCGTTCCAGCCCTCGTACCACTTTTCAAATTTCGTGGCAGAGCCGGGAATCGAACCCGGACCTCCGGGGGTGGCAGCTAATCACGCTAACCACTACACCACAGAGGCGGACTGTTTATTATTATTATTATTATTATTATTATTATTATTATTATTTCCAATTGTTTATCAATATGACCAACCCCTAACGCTCATGTACCCAGTTCACGTCCTTTCGGTATATATATACAAATCGGCGGCTCCAAGTATTAACATCGTAACTTTTCCCCCGTTCAAACATCGTACCTACAGTTACAGTTTTATTTGTTAAGATCTATTATTGCTGCTAAGCTTGGGGCGTAGGAGATACGATTTTTATAGAGGGGAAAAATACTGAAGCAGTGTCTTTGGGGATTATCGTAAGTCATTTTGGCTATTTTTCGACTTACGATGTTAATACTTGGAGCCCTCGGTATAAGATTTAAGTAACTGTACAAAGTACTCACCGCCACTATGATGTGGCCCAGTCCAAGTATGTGTCCCAGACGTCCTGTGAGGGCATTCTTGACGAACCAAGGGAGTGGAGAGCTGTGTTTGTACCGGGATAGGTTGAGTACTGTTACAGAAACTATTATGGAGATGCCAACTAGATGAAGACTGGCGATGTAGAATAACACTAAGAGGAAAGAGACAGTACAGCATTAATCATACATAATAATTATAATTAGAGGTAGGATACTATTTTATGGTGAACACAATCTTAAATTACTCTTACTATTTAATCAGTCTACCGTCCAGATTTCGTCTCGGATGGGAGGATTGGAAGGGGTAGGCAACGAATAGGGAAGGGAGCAGTTGTGGCCTTAAGTTAGGTACAATTTCGGCATTTTCCTGGAGAAGAAGTGGGAAACCTCGCAAAACTACTTCGAGGATGGCTGAGGTGGAAATCGACCCCCCTCTACTCAGATGACCTCGCGAGGCTGAGTGGACCACGTTTCGGTCCTCGTACCACTTCAAATATCGTGGCAGAATCGGGAATCGAACCCGGGCCGCAGGGATGGCAGTAATCACACTAACCACTATGCCACTGAGACGGACAAAAATATTAAATTCCGGTGTTAAAAAATGGGAAGGCGGTAGAGGTGGAATCCCTCGCTGAGTCCGAGGAAATAAAAAACAACCTTGGAGGGTAAACGGATTAAGAAAGGAAGAAAGAAAGAAAGAAAGAAAGAAAGAAAGAAGAAAAATGGTATTAATTTCAGTATTATTTCGTATAAAAACCACGAATTCGATGTTATTGCACATAAAAATAAAATACCTTTATAGCCCTCATTTTGTAATATATTGCCTCCTATTTCTGAACTATCGAGGGAACCTTGAGACTTCCATTTGTAGTCTTTAACAGTAGTTACAGTTTCAATGGTTATTACTTACTTATCGTATAGAGAAACCGGTGTGTTATCTATAAAATTATTTATAAAATTAAATCTGCATTTAAAATATTAAGTAAGGGGTATTCATTAAACAAAATTATGTAAACATAGAATGTAATGATTTGATTATGTATTGTTTAGAATGAACAGCCTGCCCAGTGGCCGTGATCGTTAAGGCGTGTAGTCTTTGTGGTCTGACACCATGGTTAGCCGGTTCGAGTCCCATTGGTCGAAAATATTTTCACCACCAGTGTGTTGGCGGCAGGGTAGAGGATGTATACCATTTATAATCATTATATTGCGTGCCAAAAGCCTGGATTAAATTCTAAACCTCTCCGCAGTGCTCATATGGAGCTGTTGGTGGGTTATTCGTCCATCGGATGGGTGGTGGTGATTATTGTTTTAAGAGGAAGTATAACTAAGCAACCATCCTCTACCTAAAACTAATGAAAGATAACAAAAAAATGGAAGGGATCCGACACTTCGAAATGGAGATATCGGCCGAAGGAAGACAAGGGCCACGAAGGATGTGAAAATGAAAGACTCCCTAGGTCTTATAGCGTTGGGGTCGGAAAAGAACAAGAGTTGACCAAGGATGGTCGGATAGGATAGATGAAGGTTAAGGGCTTGGCACAAGTAAGTTGAAGAAATGCCAGGACTCAGCTATGGGCCCCGTGGTCGCCTATCCACGCTCCAAATCAGAGCCGCTGGAGCCTTGAGCAGACCCCTTGGTGCTTTTCAACAGGAGCAGGCTAGGTGCCGGCATCATGTTTACCCTTTCTCTTCCTACTATCATTATATCACATCATTCATTTAATCTCATTAACTCGTCTGATGAGGTTGACGCCGGGTAGGGCATCCGATCGTAAAATCTCGCTACGAAGATTCATCTCACTTCATACCCGAACCCGTAGAGAAACGAGACACTGGCTGGACATAAATGCATATATCTTTAGAATTGACATCCCTAGTCGAAAACATTAAACACGCTTTTACGTCGCGTGATACACTGGGAACGATATGATTACATGCTATCGCGTCCCGGCTAATCCAACGCGTCAGAAGCCAGTTTGGCCCTCCATTAACAGTGTTACGGAGTTTTGGTGGACCAGCAGAGCTGAAAGAAGGTGCTGGGTGGAATAGGTCTCAACTACGAAATTAAAGTTAATTAAAATTTAACAAAGGTTATATTTTCTTTTCAAGAACAAGAAATAACAAGTACAACAGGCACCCAGTAGCATATCAACAAATTAAGAAAGTACAATTACAGTTTGTTACTGGATTTGGGCTTCGAGCCCCAGACTCACAATCCTTGAGCAATGAGCCCAACTTTACCTATGTACAAAGTTCAACAAGGCAGAAAACCCCAATCATGCCAAGGAGCACTTGCTCCCAATTACCCAGTAAAGCCTCCTCGAGGCACACAGAAAATCCACTTTTAAGAAAGAGCAAACCCGCTCTCAAAGTTCAAGCCTATTCAAAGGCCACACCAAACTCCACCTTCAATCTGCCCTCTAGGCACACAAGAACAAGGGTAAAAATACCCAACCTACTGAGGCCTATTCAATAAAGAAACAGGTCAATTACATGGCCCAAAATTCGGAGTTGAATGGAGGCGTAGTTTGCACTCCTAATACACTTTTAAAACCTACTTGGCACTAGGCCGCTTACGCAAGGGCTAATCCCATACTACGGAGGTGACACGATAAGAAAACTTATTTACATTACGAAGGGAGGAAAAACGGAAATGAAAACGTAGTCACCTCAGAACAATATGAGTGGGAGCTCGAGAGGGTTAGGCACTCTCTATCCCAATTTATAGTTAAAGAGCCAAAATTTACCAAATGTCTATTACATTTTAAAGATAGGTTACATTAGAAAGGTTTCGAACCTGCCCCGCGGGTTAAACTGCTGAGCTAGCAAGAAATGAAGTTATAAAATTGCCATTACCTTATAGATGAACTGCCGGGCTGAGTGGCTCAGACGGTTAAGGCGCTGGCCTTCTGACCCCAACTTGGCAGGTTCGATCCTGGCTCAGTCTGGTGGTATTTGAAGGTGCTCAAATACGTCAGCCTCGTGTCGGTAGATTTACTGGCACGTAAAAGAACTCCTGCGGGACTAAATTCCGGCACCTCGGCGTCTCCGAAAACCGTAAAAGAGTAGTTAGTGGGACGTAAAACAAATAACATTATTATTATAGATGAACTGCTGCCCGAAGAAAGAGGCGCTTCCCGCCCCCTGCTATATAATCACACAAGGAGAGATGTTACTGAAGTGGCACCGAGACGAGAAAACCAGCAGTTTATATACCCTCGTAGAACATTCGAGACCTTTCATGAATGAAAACAACCCGCCCACAAACTTTATTGGTCGGCTAAAGATTACAAGTCAAAACTGAAGAAGAAATCTGGGATTGGTGGAAAATTAATTAAGAAAATTCGGGATTGGCTAAATTTAAAACTGGCGGAAACAGAGATCAATATTGCCAACCCAAAAATGAAAGAAAGAAATTTAACAAAGAACAAACTTATAGATACAAAATTTCTTCAAAAACAGTTCGTCCACTTCGCACCAGGGTGAACGGTTATAGTTTTTAAGTAGTGACATCTAGAAGAGGACGTCCACACTTCTTGCTAGATAGTAAACAAAAACACGTCGGAATAGACACAGTTCAGAAAATTACAAAATTACACCATTTACCGTAGTGACATCTTTTGAGAAACCTTAGAATTAATATGGTTGTTAAAGTTCAGGCTTTCTCCAGTAGAGGAGTTTCAACTGGCGCAATGTTTGAATTAGCGGCGTGGAGGTGTACCGCCCGGTACAGACCTCCTCCCCCACCAAAAGTCCTTCCAAGGGGTGACACAGAGGAACCCCAAATTTTGTTTTAAACAAGGTCCAAGTTATGATGTTGATATAGAAATTAATTGCAGAAGGATTCACAAAAAAGGACATAAATTTTTCCGTATCCGAAGGTTTCTTAAATTGGTTTGATCCAGTTTCAAAATTCTTTGTAGTAGCTTTTGATGAAATGTCTTTATGCTTGTAGTAGTTGAATTCAGAAAGAAAAACTTTTAATTCTTGAAAGGAAAAAATTTTCTAAGTCCACTAGATGTTGCAGTTGAATCCAAAAATGTAGTAATTGTGGATATGGAATGTCCATGTAGCTGGATAAGTACATTAGTTGCCTATTACTTTGACGGCCAGACCAGCCGCAGCTGCTTGTGTCCAGAGGAGGCCGCTCGGACCCCTCAAGTACCCTGAGATACCGCTCTCCCGCACTATGAGAGGGGTAGTGGTGGTGAAGCACGCCGCACACGCGACGATTGTTTACAGACCGCGGGCAGTTGGCAGGTGGTGCGCCGCACATCAGCCTTGGCCGGGAGGAGGGCTCCGGCTCGCCGTACACTGGTTGACCTCACTGGAGTAGATCGGGCCCGTGCTCCACTACAGTAGCGGTACAGCGCCGCACGGCTGCGGGGGCACTGAAACATTAAGATCTCGGCGGCAGAATTTTGTTGGACCATAACGATTTTAGGGTACAGTCTTTGTGGTGAGGCTGAGGGGCCAGCGGCGTGGAAGTTTTTATTACATATTAATTAGCCACAGGTGTGTTTGAGCAGGAGACGGGAGCATGGTAATGGCCACGGCGAGGACAGGATAGCAGGTTAACTGGTCGGGGGAGGTTGTACAATGAATATTTAGATACAAGGAACCTAATTCAAGGGGCAGAAGGCCTAAATAAGAAACCAAAAAAATATAACCTTCCGAATTATTTCAAAATGTAAAAATAAAAATAAAAACCAGCTAAGTTAGCGCGGAAGTTTCACAGGTTTCACCTGCGACAGGTGAACCCTAAATATCCTATCGGTGGCTGGATTGCTTAGTAACAACGTCACCGGGGTAAGGAAATCTAAAATAATGCACGGCCCATGAAATCTGGGGGAAGCTTGCCCGCGGGAACAAAATTCTTGACCATCACCTGGTCACCTACCTTCAAATGGGTGGGTCTCCGTCCACGATCATATCTTTCCCTAACCTTTTCATGAGACACTTTAAGATTGGCTTTAGCCTTCTTCCAAAGATCTTTAATATTATCTGGATCTACTGTCTCTGGTAGAATATCACTAAGAGACCAAAGGTTAGAGAGCGGCGTATTTGGAACAAACTTGAACATCAAAGAAGCTGGAGTAAACTTATGAGATTCATGAACTGCCGAATTCAAAGCAAAAGCTAACCAATGCAAGGACGTATCCCACCTAGAATGATCGTCGTGATGATAGGCAATAAGGGCCGACCTCAGATTACGATTGACCCGTTCCGCTAGAGATGGTTGAGGATAATAAGCAGAAGTAGTCACATGAGATATGGACAGATCAAAACAGAATTTACGAGAGAGATTGGATGTGAAAGCTTTAGCATTATAGACACGGACCGAAAGAAGCAAAAATGGAATTTAAACAAGTAATGGTGGACTGAGCGGTAGCCAGCTTAGTCTGAAATAACCAAGAAAATCTTGTAAAACCATCTACACATACAAGGATGATCTTGTTAGCATTCCCGTTTGACTGGGGAAGGGTCCTACGTAATCGATGTAGAGACGTTCCGTGGGGCGCGACGCTTGATGAGAAGACAAAAGCCCTTGCTTAGTGGACATGATAGGTTTACTAAGCCAACATGATTTACAAGATTTTACCAATTCACGGATTTCTCCGTCCATACTCTTCCAGATGAACATTTCACGAATCTTTTCACGGGTTTTGAAGATGCCTAAATGCCCCCCTAATGGGGTCTCATGATAGTACTTGAAGATCATTGGTACAAGAACAGCTGGAACTACAACTTTCATTTTTTGATCATGCCTCGACGGGCAACATAAAACACCATTCCTCAATACATAAGGGACGACATGTTCCCCAGAAGAGAGGGTTTCCATGATAGGGGCCAGCGTCGGATCTTCACGTCGATATTTCTCAAGATCCCTAAACAACATGGGAGCATTAGTAAGAATAGCATTAACCTGGGGTAGTATGGACTCGGAAGGTGAAGAACTATTAACCTGTTCCGGGGTCTCTACCTCATTGGCAAACATACGGCTTAAACCATCAGCCACAACATTTTCAGTACCTCTTATATGCCTAACATCAAATTGGAAGTCAGAAATCCTGATGGCCCAGCGGGCTATACGACCCGTACGACGCGGCCTAGCTAAGACCCAACTTAAGGCTTGGTTATCGGTCTCCAAGTCGAATTTGACATGTTCCAGATAGAGACGAAACTTTTCTAAAGCAAATAAGACTGCCAAACCCTCGAGCTCATAGATGGAATATTTGGCTTCCTGAGCCGATAGAGTCCTAGAGGCATAGGCGATGGGTCGCCTCCCTAGTTCAGTCTCTTGAAGAAGGACTGCAGCTACCGCCGACGACGACGCGTTGATTTGGACGATGAATTTCTTGGAGAAATTGGGCATGGCCAGAACAGGGGCATTACACAGAGCTAATTTGAGATCTTCAAAAGCGGCTTGTTGAGAAGGCCCCCACTCAAATTTGACGCCTTTCCTACGAAGTAAGTTCAAGGGCGCCGTTCTATTGGCGAAATTTGGAATAAATTTCCGGAAGAAATTCACCATACCAATGAACCTAGCAATACCTTTGATGTCCTTAGGAGGTTTGAAATCACGGATGGCCTGTGTTCTAGAATGATCCACTGCGACACCGTCGGGCGATACAACATGCCCTAGAAATGACATGGAAGGCTTAGTGAAGGCGACCTTGGACAATTTCACCGTTAACCCGGCCTTACGAAGGTTATTGAGAACTTCTTTCAGATGATCAAGATGTTCTTCGAAGGTCTCCGAAAATACGACGACATCATCGAGATAGTGGTACAAGTACTCAAACTTAATGTCAGAGAAGACCCTGTCTAGTAGCCTCGTAAGCACAACTGCTCCCGTGGGGAGCCCGAAAGGTACGCGGTTGTACTCATACAAATTCCAATCCGTGACAAACGCTGTAAGATGTTTAGATTCTTCAGCCAGAGGAATTTGATTATAAGACTGATTAAGATCCAAGATGGTAAAGAACTTAGCCTTTCGAAACCATGAAAAACAAGAGTAAAGGTCTGGAAGGGGCACAGATTGTAAAACCACCTTCCGATTGAGAGCCCTATAATCAATCACAGGCCTGAAGCCACCTTGGGGTTTCGGGATTAGAAAAATAGGCGAAGAATACGCCGACTTAGAGGGCCGAATGATACCATCCTTTAGCATCTGATCGATGATTTCATTCAAGGCTTTCATTTTAGGTGGAGACAGCCTATAAGGTGGAAAACGGACCGGATCGAATCTGTAACCTCAATCTTGTATTCAATAAGGCCAGTAACACCAAGAGTATCAGAGAACACCTCTAGAAACGACTGACACAACTTACGAATACTGTCAGCCTGCTCCTCAGGTAGATGTCTAAGGTCTAACAACATCTCATCCTGGGTAGGCGAAATAGATGAACATGATACAGAACTACACTTTAACAAAGGGATTTTACAATTAGAAGCAAATTTGAATGTGCACGACCTGCTCTGAATGTCGAGCACTAGACCAGTAGAAGACATGAAATCCGCTCCCAATATAATGGGGCAAGACAAGTGCTTAGCCACAAATAGTTTAACTTTCCAAGTAAATTTAGAAATCCGATTTTTGGCATATAAAAAAACCTAAAATTTCTAATGGAGAAGAATTAGTCGAAACATATTGAACTGAAGATGAGCAATAGTCAGCAAGTTTACAAACAGATTTCAATTTGGAGTACCATTCAGCCGAAATAATAGAACACACACTTCCCGAATTATTATTCATTATTCAATTCAATCTTAAGAAACGGAACAGGTGCGGGGGTATCCGCCGCAATCCTAAGGCATTCTTTAGGGCCTTCAAAAGCTAAATTCGAAAACTGAGTTTTCCTTGGGAATTCGGCAGTTTTACTTGGTGCTGAGCCTCGGAATGAAGAGTTGGTCGACTCAGCCGAAGCCACTAGTCATTTTTGATTGTTGTTCGAAGTTGCACCAGAAGTTGAGCAGGAGGGGGTGCTGTTCGAATTTGGGCAATTCTTGGCGATATGGGAAAACGCGCCACATTTAAAACAACCTTGAGATCACCCAGCTCCATTCCTTGCCCTACTAGCTTTAATCAAAAGACACTTGTCCCGAAGATGGTCAGGCGACACACAAGCATAACATTTACGGGCAGTGACGGTTCGGCGGGGTGGAGGCCGAAAATTACTAGAGGATGGAGGGGCTTCTTTCGCGACACGCAGAGTGTTCGCATACTTAACCCCTTCGGCTGATACAGTCAATGCTTCTAGCTTGGCAAAGGTTTGCGGGCGCGCCGCAAAACACAAGTATGACCTGTACGATGGGGAAATGCCTTCCACAATGGCCTGTACAATCTGGTCTTCAGGAAAATGAAGAGCAAATACCCTGGTGTAAAATTTGATGTCTTGTATGAAGTCTGCCAGGTTTTCATCAAGTCGCTGCACTCTATAATAGTACTTCTGAATCAGAGATGACCTTGCACGAGCGGGAATGAAATTTGCAAGAAGGTGTGCATGAAAGTCTTCAATCGATGACTGTTCAGCTATTGCCCTAACAATCTTGTCCGAGAAGATACCTATGGCATACGGATATATAATTTGGAGAATTTGCGAAGCGGAGAGGGAAAACACTAGAACATGATCTTGGAACTCAACTAAAAACCTTAAGAAAGCAATGACATCGGTTGTGGAGTTAACAGAAAACTTTGAAATCCCTCTGAGTAACATAGCTAATGGATGGGGTAAACTGCTGAAACTAGGTGACATAGTAGAAAGGGGCCTAAGTGGCGGAGAAGCAGATTCCGAAGGTGCCCTATTTAACACAAAGGGTGGAATGGACGTGCGACGACCGGACTCAGTTTCTAATGGGGCAGATGTTCGTTGGGTAGTCGCCTCAGTACTACTTCCTTCCTCTTTAGAGGAATCCCCCACATTTACGATATTTACGACCATAGGCTGGTCGACTTTGGGAATCGCAGATCCAGATAACAACTGACTAACTTTACTAGACATTTTGGACAAGTTTTCGGCAAGGGCACTAGCTTCCTTACCCTGTAGGTCATTTAACTTCAGAGACAATAGAACACATACCGTATTATAAAAGTGGTACAACCTGGCCTGTACTCTTTTGAGTTGATTTGGTGATGGATCGTTTTCTTCAAAAAAACTAACTACAGATGCTAGCTCAGTAGTATTATCATTGATCGTGGAGAGAGCGTCGTCAATCTCTTTCTCTCCCAAAGTTGGGATGTTAATCGGCAAATCAAGGGAATCTTTTAGCTTATTGGAATCGACTGCAACCGTGCCTCCAGATTGAACGTTTCTGAGAGATAGTTCATAAATTAATTCTTCTTTACGCAAATAGAAAGGATGGAGAACCTCGCGAGGGCCGGGCATGATGACAGAAAATTCTTAGAAAAAAAAAGTCCAGCAACTGAGAAAATTGTTAGAGTTCGAATTAAAAACAATGTTTAGCCGTCAAAGGGGGCTAAATTGAGACCCATTCAACCACGCTCTGCTACCACTTGTTACGGAGTTTTGGTGGACCAGCAGAGGTGAAAGAAGGTGCTGGGTGGAATAGGTCTCAACTACGAAATTAAAGTTAATTAAAATTTAACAAAGATTATATTTTCTTTTCAAGAACAAGAAATAACAAGTACAACAGGCACCCAGTAGCATATCAACAAATTAAGAAAGTACAATTACAGTTTGTTACTGGATTTGGGCTTCGAGCCCCAGACTCACAATCCTTGAGCAATGAGCCCAACTTTACCTATGTACAAAGTTCAACAAAGGGGCAGAAAACCCCAATCATGCCAAGGAGCACTTGCTCCCAATTACCCAGTAAAGCCTCCTCGAGGCACACAGAAAATCCACTTTTAAGAAAGAGCAAACCCGCTCTCAAAGTTCAAACCTATTCAAAGGCCACACCAAACTCCACCTTCAATCTGCCCTCTAGGCACACAAGAACAAGGGTAAAAATACCCAACCTACTGAGGCCTATTCAATAAAGAAACAGGTCAATTACATGGCCCAAAATTCGGAGTTGAATGGAGGCGTAGTTTGCACTCCTAATACACTTTTAAAACCTACTTGGCACTAGGCCGCTTACGCAAGGGCTAATCCCATACTACGGAGGTGACACGATAAGAAAACTTATTTACATTACGAAGGGAGGAAAAACGGAAATGAAAACGTAGTCACCTTAGAACAATATGAGTGGGAGCTCGAGAGGGTTAGGCACTCTCTATCCCAATTTATAGTTAAAGAGCCAAAATTTACCAAATGTCTATTACATTTTAAAGATAGGTTACATTAGAAAGGTTTCGAACCTGCCCCGCGGGTTAAACTGCTGAGCTAGCAAGAAATGAAGTTATAAAATTGCCATTACCTTATAGATGAACTGCTGCCCGAAGAAAGAGGCGCTTCCCGCCCCCTGCTACATAATCACACAAGGAGAGATGTTACTGAAGTGGCACCGAGACGAGAAAACCAGCAGTTTATATGCCCTCGTGGAACATTCGAGACCTTTCATGAATGATAACAACCCGCCCACAAACTTTATTGGTCGGCTAAAGATTACAAGTCAAAACTGAAGAAGAAATCTAGGATTGGTGGAAAATTAATTAAGAAAATTCGGGATTGGCTAAATTTAAAACTGGCGGAAACAGAGATCAATATTGCCAACCCAAAAAATGAAAGAAAGAAATTTAACAAAGAACAAACTTATAGATACAAAATTTCTTCAAAAACAGTTCGTCCACTTCGCACCAGGGTGCACGATTTTAGTTTTTAGGTAGTGACATCTAGAAGAGGACGTCCACACTTCTTGCTAGATAGTAAACAAAAACACGTCGGAATAGACACAGTTCAGAAAATTACAAAATTACACCATTTACCGTAGTGACATCTTTTGAGAAACCTTAGAATTAATATGGTTGTTAAAGTTCAGGCTTTCTCCAGTAGAGGAGTTTCAACTGGCGCAATGTTTGAATTAGCGGCGTGGAGGTGTACCACCCGGTACAAATAGCAATAAACTTTACGATATGAGTGTTCTTCGTTAAATATTACGCAAAAAATAACATTATTATTGTAGTGTAAAAGAACTACACTAGAATCGTCGTTGCAAGTCAGTATGTCAATACGAGGGTGAGTCAATAAATAAGTCGCAAACATGTGTGTGCCTTATACCATTTGAAATTATGCGCGCAAGTTTTGCCAGCAGATGGCAGCATATGTATGCTTGTCGCATGACATCTCGCAGGCACTCAGTCAGTCAGTCAGTCAGTCAGAGGCTGTTAGTGCACGATGGCACATGTGTTGCATGACTGTACACGAGAAGAACAGCGTGCAGTTGTACGCTTTTTGTGGGCCAAAAGACTGTCCACAGAAGAAGTGCATCGCGAAATGCATCCCGTCTATGGTGAAAACTGTTTCTCACGGAATGCTGTGTTCAATTGGATCCAGAAGGTTAACCATGGAAGGAAAAGCATCAGAGATGGGGAGCGCTTGGAACATCCACCGTACAGTCCTGACTTAGCCCCCAGTGATTTTCATCTATTTGGGCCCCTAAAAATCATTTGGGTGGTCGTCATTTTGATACAGATGATGCCGTAGTCTATAAGGTTACACGTTGGCTGCGACGGGCAACCAAAGGACTTCTTTGCTGCTGCCTTTCAACGACTTGTAAAGAGATGGGATAAGTGCCTAAATGTACAGGGTGAATATGGGGAAAAGTGAAATAAATATCAGAAAGTTACTTTGGTTATTTTTGCCTCAATTCAGTTTTGCGTCTTATTTATTGACTCACCCTCGTATTTACAGAAATAATCCACTTAAATTCATTCTCACAGTTCTATCGTGCAGCGTACTCAATGATGATGCATTGCCAAGAAGAGAAGCAAGCTATAACCATACAGGCTGCAAAGCCCCTTGGAAGAGTGGAAGGTAAGTTCTTCACTGTCTGTAACATCGTCTCGTGGAGGCAGTGGATAGATTGATTGTCTCAATTCCCGGCTTCTAGGAATTAAACTGGTACTCATTTTTGCTGTAGACTGAGTGAGCCTCAGGGTGATGACATCTCCCGATGTGAAAGTCTTCTTTCTAAATTCTTCGACTTTCTAACAGGGAATCGAACCTACGTCTTTTCCAGTGAAACGAGAATGCCTACCAAGTCGGATAGGCAGCTCTCTCTGCCAACAAAGACCAGTTAAATGACTATTCTATTGTTGTTAGATATCGTACATACACTCAAGGGCGGGACACAAGTGGCAATAAGAGCATAATTGAAAGTAATAGGTATGAGATCAGTGCGACAACTTGCACAGTCAGTCAGTCATCTTGACTGTGCGTTCACTACGGTGGAGCAGTGGATCTGATTGTCTTTAGAGGCTCAATGTTCGTATCCTGGTGACTCCAAAATTTTAATTCTCGTCAGACTGTTCAACAGTGATTCTCTAACCCTCGAGAAGCCATTTAAAGTGCTTATGGATGGTGTGAAAAAAGTGCCACTTACGAAATCAGTGGTGCTGCAATTGCAATCTCTGCCTGTCCACTACGAAGGGCAGCGAATCTGTCGTCTAAATAAAATATTTTACTGGCAGAAGCCTTCTGCTCCCTAGGGCTCTCAACTTTGGAAAGTCGGCTGGCGACCACGAGTCCCCTAGCTGAGGCTGGTTTTGTTTGTACCCACTTACTTGTGACTTTTCCATCTGACCTTCCTTGGAAAAATCTTGTTGTCTTCCGACTCGGACAGTATTAGGTTTGTGAAGCCTACGGTGTCTTTTATTTTCACGTCCTTAGCGGCTAATTGCCGATACCTTCATTCTTCGAAGTGCCGGAATTATATATTTTCACCGAGCGAATTGGCCGTGCGGTTAGGGGCGTGCAGCTGTGAGCTCTTTAAAAAATAAATTGCATTCGGCAAGTAGCCATGCAGCCAGCAAAACATCATATACAAATACATAAAATACATACTATGTTTGTTTGTCCAGCCCTTGTCCCGTTTCCCTACGGGGTCGGGTATGAGGTGAGATGAATTTGTCGTGGCGGTTTTTTATGACCGGATGCCCTTCCTGACGTCAACCTCATCAGAGGAGTTAATGAGAGATGAAATGAATGACGTGATATATGATAGTAGGGAGAGGGTGAAACCCGGTGCCGGCACATAGCCTACTCCTGTCGAATAGCACCAAGGGGTCTGCTCAAGGCTTAACGTCCCCATCCGACGGACGAATCACCATCAACAGCGTCATATGCCCTCACTCCATATGAGCACTGCGGAGAGGTTTGGAATTTAATCCAGGCTTTTGGCACGCAATCTAGTGATTAGAAATTGTATACCACCACCTCCCCTACCCTGCCGGCCAACGGGACTCGAACCGGCTAACCTCGGTGTTAGACCGTTTTAGACTTCAGCGCCTTAACGATCATGGCCACCAGGCGGGCTACATAAAATACATACTATACACTGCATAAAATAACCCTATAGGCCTATTTAAGATATATGCAACAGATGGAATATCTCAACACAAAAGGAAGTACAACTCTATTTATTCACTTCACAGCCCACGCAAAAGGAAGCTTCGGCTGTTAATGTCTGATTTAGATCTTCACAACAGTCAAATGTGAAAAATGCGCAAGTGCTAGGTAAATGTTGTTATTCGATGTTCTTAGCAAAATATTATACTGGTAGGAAAAGGGCCATGAATAAGGGCCAGTTTTTCATGTACCGGTAACACACTTTATGCATATCGATATTTACTGCAATCGAGAATGATGTGATTAAAATCGGCAATTTCCTCTTGGTCCTTGTTGCACATAGGAGAATCCACTACTCTTATTCGATGAAGATGATTTGGATTGCAGCCATGACGGAGGCGGATGCATATGATGGACGTAAGGCGTCTCCTGCTAAGACGTAAACCACGGAAAACCATCTTTAGGGGTATCGATGGTGGGGTTCGAATCTAACATCTCCCGAACGCAAGCGGCGGTACCGCATAGCTAGCTCGTGTGGTTTGCCACGTCAGTACAATAATGCGGTCTCTTAGAAGTCGTCGCGTATACATCGATGGTGTACAGGGCAAATGACGTAAGGCAAAAAAAAGAGAGCAACATTTTCACGAGATAGATAAAACTGCACCTCGCTACAGATATTGATCTTTCTTAATTGTTGTTTATTTGAATTATTGTATAATGTATCTAAGATTGTAGTCTTCTGGAATATGTGGTGTGGGATCATAGTTTCTAGAAATTAATTCTTTAACGTGAAATTTGTGGGTTACGCCATTTGGCTGGAACAGATACAACTTCAATGTTGGTTACAAATTTTGGGTTACACTAATTGGAATAAATGATAATAACGGTGGTAAGTTGTTTATTGTGTGAAAAAATGATCATTAATAGTAAGAAAATTATTATAAAACACACATTTTCTATCCTTATTTATTTAAATAATTTACCCTCATAGAAGTAACACTCAAGTAGTATAATGGGAGAGTTCTGCGGCCGCCACCGCCACCGGGCCCCCACAGGCCACCTCCACCACCACCACAGCCAGAGGCCTCCCAGATGCCTCCTCCACCACCACCACAGCCAGAGGCCTCCCAGAGGCCTCCTCCACCACCCGCGGGAAATTTGAATTTGTAAACAAAGTCACGTGCTTTTTGACAGCTGTCATCGACAACAAGGCATCGCTAACCTCAGTACTGCCATCTTGACGGCCCTAAACCTCAGTAGTGCCAACTTAACCTAACTAGCGCGAGGTAAACAAAGCCACGTGTTTTTTGACAGCCATGTGCTTTTTGACAGACAACAACGCATCGCTAACCTCAGTACTGCTATCTTGACGGGCCTAAACCTCAGTAGTACCAACTTAACCTAACTAGCGCAAGATAAACAAAGCCACGTGCTTTTTGACAGCCACGTGCTTTTTTGACAGCTGTCATCCGCCATCTTTAAACCACAGAGCACTGTGCTGCCCTCTTTATCGTAGTAGATGTAAATTCGTCACCTGTCATCGGCAGTGCTGCCATCTTGGCGGGCCTAAACCTTAGTGCTACCAACTTAACCTAACTAGCGCGTGGTAAACAAAGCCACGTGCTTTTTGACAGCCACGTGCTTTTTTGACAGCTGTCATCCGCCATCTTTAAACTACAGAGCACCGTGCTGCCCTCTTTATCGTAGTAGATGTAAATTCGTCACCTGTCATCGGCAGTGCTGCCATCTTGGCGGGCCTAAACCTTAGTGCTACCAACTTAACCTCACTAGCGTGAGATAAACAAATCCACGTGCTTTTTTGACAGCTGTCATCCGCCATCTTTAATCTATAGAGCACAGTGCTGCCCTCTTTAGCTACTTACCTTTGAAATGTGGTGGCGGATAATTTGAAAAATGCTTTTTGACAGCAGCCATCTTTAATCTAGAGAGCACCGTGCTGCCCTCTTTAGCTAGATACTTTTGAAATGTGGTGGCAGGCAATTCCACGTGACAGCAGCCATCTTTGAGCACCGTGCTGCCCTCTATGTGGTGGCGGCAATTTGAAAAATTCTACATGCTCTTGTTTGGAAACAAACTCACGCGCTTTTTTGACAGCCGTCATCCGCCATCTTTAATCAACAGAGCACAGTGCTGCACTCTTTAGCTAGATACCTTTGAAATGTGGTGGCGGCAATTTGAAAAATTCTATGTGCTCTTGTTTGGAAACAAAGCCACGTGCCTTTTTGACAATTGTCATCCGCCATCTTTATTCAGTAGAGCACTGTGCTGCTATCATGCGGGCAATTTCGTCAGCTGTCATCCGCCATCTTTAATCCACAGAACACCGTGCTGCTCTCTGTAGTAGCGGGCAATTTGAAAAGTTCTGTTAGCTGTCATCCGCCATCTTTAATCAAGAGCGCACCGTGCTGCCATCTTTAGCTAGATACCTTTGAAATGTGGTGGTGGCAAATTGAAAAATTCCACGTGCTCCTGTTTAGTAAACAAACTCACGCGCTCTTTGTCAGCTGTCATCCGCCATCTTACATCGCAAACCTCAGTGCTACACTCTTTAGTTGAAATATGGTGGCGGATAATTTAAAAAGAAAAATTGTACAGCAGCCATCTCTCGACGCTAATTGCACAAGATGGTGGCTATACATGACTCCTTAAAGGTGCTTATGCAAGATGGCCGCTATACATAGGTTCTTATGAGACGCCCTTGGGATGCTTGCGCAAGATGGCGGTTATACATGGCTCCTTATGAGATGCCCTAGGGATGCTTGCGCGAGATGGCGGTTGCTCTTATGGGGCGGCTTAAGGGTCCTTGCACAAGATGGCTAGAGACGCCCTAAGGATGCTTGCGCAAGATGGCGGACACAAGATTGCGGCTATACACGTCTCCTTATGAGACTCATTAAGGGTGCTTGCACAAGATGGCTGCTGCTCTTATGAAGAAAGCTAGCTTAGAGGCTAACGCGTCGTGCTAGTTCGATTCATTAAATTTGGGGCTTAAATGCAAAATGTTAAATATCTCGAAAGCGGTGCATCGTAGAGCAAAACGGACAAAAAAATTTCCGCCCAGTACCTCGGTTCGCAGTACGAGGAACAAGAAAAACATAGTCTAATGATGAGATCAACGGTTCGGTTCCTACTTACGCCCTTTGGCATTCGCTCTGTTTTAGCTTGTATTGAAGCAAGACTTCGTAACATGATCAGGTTTAGCTATGGTAGAGAGTATAACGTGCCGTGCAGGTTCGATTCATTAAATTTGGGGCTTAAATGCAAAATGTTAAATATCTCGAAAACGGTGCATCGTAGAGCAAAACCTGATACCTGGGTTTACAGTATCAGGAATATGATAGCATAAGAAAAACATAGTCTAATGATGAGATCGACGGTTCAATCCCTACTTAGGCCCTTTGGCATTGGCAGCTATCTAATTCTACAAGATGGGGGCTATACATAGCTTCTTATGAGGCAGGTTAAGAGCGCTTGCACAAGATGGCTGCTGCTCTTATGAGACGCCCTAGGGGTGCTTGCGCAAGGTAGCAGCGACAAGACGGTGACTATACACAGCTCCTTATGATCCGGTCTAGAGGTGCTCACACAAGAAGGTGGCTGCTCTGATGAAGAAAGCTAGGTTTGCATCGTGCAGGTATCTTTACAGCACTAAACCTCATACCTTTGAAATGTGGTGGCGGGTAATTTGAAAAATTCTTTTTCTTAACAGCAGCTATCTTTAAACAATAGCGGCTATACATAAGCTGTTAAGGCCTCCTCTTATGTCAAGGCATAGCTCTATCGAACAAGTTTAAACCTGCATCGGGATAGCTAGAGTAAGCACGTGCTGCAGTGATGACGTCATTATGCATGTTTAGACTTGCAAATCACTAAAGAAACATAACAAGACTAGAATCGAACACTGCACTCTATGCCGTTAACTTTATCATGTGATCGGAACATTGATTGAAGTGTTTAGAACACTAAATAAGTGATCAAGACTATAATAGAACACTGTACTCGATACAACATGTGTTTAGAACATGTCAGGGGATACCTTTGTTCTAAGAAGATTAGATTACCGCACATTCCTTGTAGGGCTAATAGGCTAAAGGGCTAATGGGCTAAAGGGCTAAAGGGCTAAAGGGCTAATGGGCTAAAGGGCTAAAGGGTTAAAGGGCTAAAGGGCTAATGGGCTAAAGGCCTAGGGTGCCTCTCCTCTCTTTATCTGGGTTTGAGACCGGCTCTACAACTAGAGGCAGAGTTAACACCCTAAGGAAGGGAGAATGTTGGGAAATAATCTATACGAATATAGCTACTCGATCGACTATATACTACAGATGGATGACTTAGGTGAGGGTAAGCGCTTACTTAATAATACCTACATGACGTAATTCATACTCTATTTCAAAAATATCTTCTTTGTACTGTGTGTAATCAGCATCATGATAGGCTCTTAGCAGTTGTAAACGTTTTACGATTACGTTGGGGTCTTTACAGTAGCTTATATCTACATAGGGTAACAGAGGCTTGTTGTGAACTTTGAGTCTATATGCAGACAGTTGATGTGTAGGGACTTGTTTTGATGTAATACGTGCTTCAGCAGTAGCGTTTCTAGGTACAAACTTAACTTGTTTTGATAGCGATGAAGCGTTGAAATTTCCTTCTTCTTTACCTTGCATCTCTTCTTGAGATGTTTGCACTTCGACAGAACGTGTAGTAGGCTTAGGAAATGAAGTAAAATCATCAAGCTGTAATGGCAATGAATTTTCTTCTTCTTCTACTTTCCCTTTACTACTGTTTTGATCAATATCATTATCCTTATTATCATAATCATGATCTTGCCTCTCTTTATCTTGAAGTTTGTGCTTAGTAACAGAACTTGCAGCAGGCCTAGACAACAAGGGAGAATTAAAAATCTCTCGCAGAGGTGTACTTTTTAAACATAAATCAGTGTTCGCTGGAATATGGTTGAGCTCTTTGTATTTTGTTCCCGATGAAGCTACATTACACGCGGCTTCATGACGTTGAGCGTTGTATGCGTTCTTGAACTCTCTTCTACAATGTTTGCATTGAAAAATTGTCCTACATGATATCTCATGACGTCTCCTGTGATAGCTTC
This sequence comes from Anabrus simplex, assembly GCF_040414725.1. Taxonomy (NCBI): domain Eukaryota; kingdom Metazoa; phylum Arthropoda; class Insecta; order Orthoptera; family Tettigoniidae; genus Anabrus; species Anabrus simplex. Next base: position 98,750,359 of record NC_090273.1, read on the forward strand.
GGGAAAATGCTTTTCCACACTCTTCGCAAATATACCTGGAAATAGGTTTTTCCATGACGGACTTTTATCTTCTGCTAACAGATTCTTCTTTAAATCTACTCGACATTTGTTACTCTCTACTTCGATGATGCGAACAGCTTAGCGATTAACAGTAAACTAACACAAAAGCGTATAACCAAGGTAGCAACAGTAAGGTTTAAGCCCATCAAGATGGCAAGAGTGAGGTTAGCGACGTTCTGCTGTTGGATTTTAAATTCCGCGCTATAACATGCATAAGGTGGCAGCCTTGAGGTTTACCGCCGTAAAGATTGCAGCAGTGAGGTTAGCGACGCTCTATTGTCCTTCAAAGTGAGGTTAGGGTTCGTCAAGAAGACAGCTGTCAAAAAAGCACGTGGCTATGTTTACCAAACAAGAGCACGTGGTCGTGACGTCACGGTCACGTAATCAATCCTTAGCTCTACGTCGTTAAGAGCAGCATTAGGATTAGCTATGTTTAAAAATCTTAGGAACAGAGCAGCAGTATGCATAGCCATGTTTTAAAGCGTGTAGACATCACCTATATTTTACTTGCATCAAATATCGCACTAATCTTCTTCCGCTAGATCGTGCTGCTATCTTAGCATAACCTATACGTATGAACTTAAAGTATAAAGAATAGCCATGTTTCAAAGCGTGTACACATTACCTATCGATTTTGCATGCATCGACTCTCGTACTAAACTTCTTCCGCTAGATTGTGTTGCTATCTTAGCATAACCTATACGCATGACCTTAATGTACAAAGAATAGCTATGTTTCAAAGCGTGTACACATCACCTATCGATTTTGCATGCATCGACTATCATACTAAACTTCTTCCGCTAGATTGTGCTGCTATCTTAGCATAATTTATACACATGAACTTAAGGTACAGAGAATAGCCATGTTTCAAAGCGTGTACACATTATCTATCGATTTTGCATGCATCAAATATCACACTAAACTTCTTCCGCTATCTTAGCACAACCTATACGCATGAAATTAAAGTACAAAGAATAGCCATGTTTCAAAGCGTGCACACATAACCTATTGATTTTACATGAATCGACTATCATACTAAACTTCTTCCGTTAGATTGTGCTGCTATCTTAGCATAACCTATACCCATGAACTTAAAGTACAATAAATAGTCATGTTTCAAAGCGTGTAAGCATCAACTATCGATTTTGCATGTATCGAATCTCGTACTGAACTTCTTCAGGTAGATTGTTCTGGTATCTTATCATAACTTATACACATGAACTTAAAGTACAAAGAATAGCCATGTTTCAAAGCGTGTACACATCACCTATCGATTTTGCATTCATCGACTCTCGTACTAAACTTCTTACGCTAGACGGTGCTGCTATCTTAGCCTAAACTATACGCATGAACTTAAAGTACGAAGAATAACCATGTTTTAAAGCGTGTACACGTCACCTATCGATTTTGCATGCATCAAATATCGTACTAAACTTCTTGCGCTAGATTGTGCTGCTATCTTAGCATAACCTGTACCCATGAACTTAAAGTACAAAGAATAGCCATGTTTCAAAGCGTGTACATATTACTTATCGATTTTGCAAGCATCGACTCTCGTACTAAACTTCTTCCTCTAGATTGTGCTGCTATCTTAGCATAACCTATGTGCATGAACTTAAAGTACAAAGAATAACCATGTTTCAAAGCGTGTACACATCACCCTGAACTTCTTCCGCTAGATTGTACTCCTATCTTAGCATAGCCTGTACGCACGAACTTAAAGCACAAAAAATAACGATGTTTAACAGCATGTACACATCACCTATTGATCTTGCATGCATCGACTATTTTTTACCGCCAGAGTGTACAACGATCGCATATGTGTATTGCTAACGTATGTGTATAAAGTTAAAGCACAAAGAATAGCTATGCTCCAAAGCGTGTACACATCACCTATCGATTTTGCATGCATCGACTATCGTACTAATCTTCTACCGCTAGAGTGTACAACGTTCGCAATTGTGTGCTGCTACCTATATGCGTGAACTTAAAGCACAAAGAATAGCGTGTACACAACACCTGTCAATTTTGCACGCATTAACTCTTGTACTAAACTTCTTCCACATCAGCGTGCGATCATCGCTTGTGTGTGCTGCAATATTAACATAACCTATGTGCACGAAGTTAAAGCACAAAGAATACCCAAGTTCAAAGCGTGTACACATCACCTATCGATTTTGCATGCATCGTCTTTCTTACTAAACGTTTTCCACTAGAGCGTGCAACAACCTTATAAGTATGCTGCTAACTTAGTATAACTTATACGCATGAACTTAAAGCATAAAGAATACTGATGTATAAAAATCTTGTGAACATAGCAGCAGCAGCAGTAAGAATAGCAATGTTTTAATAGCGTGTACGCATTGCCTATCGATTATACATGCATCAACTAGAGTACAAAACCTCTCCCGCAAGTGTGTGCTGCTATCTTAGCATAACCTATGTGCACGGATTTAAAGCACGAAGAATAGTTAAGTTTCAAAGTGCGTACACAACACCTATCGATTTTGCACGCATCAACTGTCGTACTAAACACATCCCGCTAGAATGTACAACGTTCGCATGTGTTTGCTCTGCTACTTTAGCATGACATATGCGAACGAACTTAAAGCACAAAGAATAGCGATCTTTGAAAATCTTGCGAACATGGCAGCGGTAAGAATAGCAAGGTTTAAAAGCGTGTACATATCACCTTTTGATAATGCATGCATCTTCTACTAGAGCACGTGACCATCGCTTGTACGTGTGCTGCTATCTTAACATAACCTATGTGCACGAACTTAAAGCATAAAAAATAGTTATGAGTAAAAATTTTGTGAACATAGCAGAGTGTTTACTACGTAGGTGTAGACATTGAACTTTGCATGCTGAAGCAGCAAACTACGTGACCGTGACGTCACGACCACGTGCTCTTGTTTGGTAAACATAGCCACGTGCTTTTTTGACAGCTGTCTTCTTGACGAACCCTAACCTCACTTTGAAGGACAATAGAGCGTCGCTAACCTCACTGCTGCAATCTTTACGGCGGTAAACCTCAAGGCTGCCACCTTATGCATGTTATAGCGCGGAATTTAAAATCCAACAGCAGAACGTCGCTAACCTCACTCTTGCCATCTTGATGGGCTTAAACCTTACTGTTGCTACCTTGGTTATACGCTTTTGTGTTAGTTTACTGTTAATCGCTAAGCTGTTCGCATCATCGAAGTAGAGAGTAACAAATGTCGAGTAGATTTAAAGAAGAATCTGTTAGCAGAAGATAAAAGTCCGTCATGGAAAAACCTATTTCCAGGTATATTTGCGAAGAGTGTGGAAAAGCATTTTCCCGAAGCTATCACAGGAGACGTCATGAGATATCATGTAGGACAATTTTTCAATGCAAACATTGTAGAAGAGAGTTCAAGAACGCATACAACGCTCAACGTCATGAAGCCGCGTGTAATGTAGCTTCATCGGGAACAAAATACAAAGAGCTCAACCATATTCCAGCGAACACTGATTTATGTTTAAAAAGTACACCTCTGCGAGAGATTTTTAATTCTCCCTTGTTGTCTAGGCCTGCTGCAAGTTCTGTTACTAAGCACAAACTTCAAGATAAAGAGAGGCAAGATCATGATTATGATAATAAGGATAATGATGTTGATCAAAACAGTAGTAAAGGGAAAGTAGAAGAAGAAGAAAATTCATTGCCATTACAGCTTGATGATTTTACTTCATTTCCTAAGCCTACTACACGTTCTGTCGAAGTGCAAACATCTCAAGAAGAGATGCAAGGTAAAGAAGAAGGAAATTTCAACGCTTCATCGCTATCAAAACAAGTTAAGTTTGTACCTAGAAACGCTACTGCTGAAGCACGTATTACATCAAAACAAGTCCCTGCACATCAACTGTCTGCATATAGACTCAAAGTTCACAACAAGCCTCTGTTACCGTATGTAGATATAAGCTACTGTAAAGACCCCAACGTACTCGTAAAACGTTTACAACTGCTAAGAGCCTATCATGATGCTGGTTACACACAGTACAAAGAAGATATTTTTGAAATAGAGTATGAATTACGTCGTGTAGGTATTATTAAGTAAGCGCTTACCCTCACCTAAGTCATCCATCTGTAGTATATAGTCGATCGAGTAGCTATATTCGTATAGATTATTTCCCAACATTCTCCCTTCCTTAGGGTGTTAACTCCGCCTCTAGTTGTAGAGCCGGTCTCAAGCCCGGATAAAGAGAGGAGAGGCACCCTAGCCCTTTAGCCCATTAGCCCTTTAGCCCTTTAGGCCATTAGCCCTTTAGCCCTTTAGCCCATTAGCCCTTTAGCCTATTAGCCCTACAAGGAATGTGCGGTAATCTAATCTTCTTAGAACAAAGGTATCCCCTGACATGTTCTAAACACATGTTGTATCGAGTACAGTGTTCTATTATAGTCTTGATCACTTATTTAGTGTTCTAAACACTTCAATTAATGTTCCGATCACATGATAAAGTTAACGGCATAGAGTGCAGTGTTCGATTCTAGTCTTGTTATGTTTCTTTAGTGATTTGCAAGTCTAAACATGCGTAATGACGTCATCACTGCAGCACGTGCTTACTCTAGCTATCCCGATGCAGGTTTAAACTTGTTCGATAGAGCTATGCCTTGACATAAGAGGAGGCCTTAACAGCTTATGTATAGCCGCTATTGTTTAAAGATAGCTGCTGTTAAGAAAAAGAATTTTTCAAATTACCCGCCACCACATTTCAAAGGTATAAGGTTTAGTGCTGTAAAGATACCTGCACGATGCAAACCTAGCTTTCTTCATCAGAGCAGCCACCATCTTGTGTGAGCACCTCTAGACCGTATCATAAGGAGCTGTGTATAGTCACCGTCTTGTCGCTGCTAACTTGCGCAAGTACCCCTAGGGCGTCTCATAAGATCAGCAGCCATCTTGCGCAAGCGCTCTTAAGCTGCCTCATAAGAAGCTATGTATAGCCCCCATCTTGTAGAATTAGGTAGCTGCCAATGCCAAAGGGCCTAAGTAGGGATCGAACCGTCGATCTCATCATTAGACTGTTTTTCTTATGCTATCATATTCCTGATACTGCAAACCCAGGTATCAGGTTTCGCTCTACGATGCACCGTTTTCGAGATATTTAACATTTTGCATTTAAGCCCCAAATTTAATGAATCGAACCTGCACGGCACGTTATACTCTCTACCATAGCTAAACCTGATCATGTTACGAAGACTTGCTTCAACACAAGCTAAAACAGAGCGAATGCCAAAGGGCTGAAGTAGGAACCGAACCGTTGATCTCATCATTAGACTATGTTTTTCTTGTTCCTCGTACTGCGAACCGAGGTACTGGGCGGAAATTTTTTTGTCCGTTTTGCTCTACGATGCACCGCTTTCGAGATATTTAACATTTTGCATTTAAGCCCCAAATTTAATGAATCGAACTAGCGCGACGCGTTAGCCTCTAAGCTAGCTTTCTTCATAAGAGCAGCAGCCATCTTGTGCAAGCACCCTTAAGGCGTCTCATAAGGAGACGTGTATAGCCGCCATCTTGTGTCCGCCATCTTGCGCAAGCATCCTTAGGGCGTCTCTAGCCATCTTGTGCAAGGACCCTTAAGCCGCCCCATAAGAGCAACCGCCATCTCGCGCAAGCATCCCTAGGGCATCTCATAAGGAGCCATGTATAACCGCCATCTTGCGCAAGCATCCCAAGGGCGTCTCATAAGGACCTATGTATAGCGGCCATCTCTCATAAGCACCTTTAAGGAGTCATGTATAGCCACCATCTTGTGCAATTAGCGTCGAGAGATGGCTGCTGTAGAATTTTTCTTTTTAAATTATCCGCCACCATATTTCAACTAAAGAGTGTAGCACTGAGGTTTGCGATGTAAGATGGCGGATGACAGCTGACAAAGAGCGCGCGAGTTTGTTTACTAAACAGGAGCACGTGAAATTTCAATTTGCCGCCACCACATTTCAAAGGTATCTAGCTAAAGATGGCAGCACGGTGCGCTCTTGATTAAAGATGGTGGATGACAGCTAACAGAACTTTTCAAATTGCCCGCTACTACAGAGAGCAGCACGATGTTCTGTGGATTAAAGATGGCGGATGACAGCTGACGAAATTGCCCGCATGATAGCAGCACAGTGCTCTACTGAATAAAGATGGCGGATGACAGCTGTCAAAAAGGCACGTGGCTTTGTTTCCAAACAAGAGCACATAGAATTTTTCAAATTGCCGCCACCACATTTCAAAGGTATCTAGCTAAAGAGTGCAGCACTGTGCTCTGTTGATTAAAGATGGCGGATGACGGCTGTCAAAAAAGCGCGTGAGTTTGTTTCCAAACAAGAGCATGTAGAATTTTTCAAATTGCCGCCACCACATAGAGGGCAGCACGGTGCTCAAAGATGGCTGCTGTCACGTGGAATTGCCTGCCACCACATTTCAAAGGTATCTAGCTAAAGAGGGCAGCACGGTGCTCTCTAGATTAAAGATGGCTGCTGTCAAAAAGCATTTTTCAAATTATCCGCCACCACATTTCAAAGGTAAGTAGCTAAAGAGGGCAGCACTGTGCTCTATAGATTAAAGATGGCGGATGACAGCTGTCAAAAAAGCACGTGGATTTGTTTATCTCACGCTAGTGAGGTTAAGTTGGTAGCACTAAGGTTTAGGCCCGCCAAGATGGCAGCACTGCCGATGACAGGTGACGAATTTACATCTACTACGATAAAGAGGGCAGCACGGTGCTCTGTAGTTTAAGGATGGCGGATGACAGCTGTCAAAAAAGCACGTGGCTGTCAAAAAGCACGTGGCTTTGTTTACCACGCGCTAGTTAGGTTAAGTTGATAGCACTAAGGTTTAGGCCCGCCAAGATGGCAGCACTGCCGATGACAGGTGATGAATTTACATCTACTACGATAAAGAGGGCAGCACAGTGCTCTGTGGTTTAAAGATGGCGGATGACAGCTGTCAAAAAAGCACGTGGCTGTCAAAAAGCACGTGGCTTTGTTTATCTCGCGCTAGTTAGGTTAAGTTGGTACTACTGAGGTTTAGGCCCGTCAAGATAGCAGTACTGAGGTTAGCGATTCGTTGTTGTCTGTCAAAAAGCACATGGCTGTCAAAAAACACGTGGCTTTGTTTACCTCGCGCTAGTTAGGTTAAGTTGGCACTACTGAGGTTTAGGCCCGTCAAGATGGCAGTATTGAGGTTAGCGATGCGTTGTTGTCGATGACAGCTGTCAAAAAGCACGTGGCTTTGTTTACAAATTCAAATTTCCCGCGGGTGGTGGAGGAGGCCTCTGGGAGGCCTCTGGCTGTGGTGGTGGTGAAGGAGGCATCTGGGAGGCCTCTGGCTGTGGTGGTGGTGGAGGTGGCCTGTGGGGGCCCGGTGGCGGTGGCGGCCGCAGAACTCTCCCATTATACTACTCACTCAAATTCGCAACTAAACTGAATTTATATCGTATACTAATAAATATTTGTAGATCGTATGATAAAAATACTATTACTGAATTATTTAGTTAATTTTAGTGACAACTAAATTGGACACACTCATCTAAACAAACACAAACACTGTGTTACGCCAGCTGGCTGCGCGGGCTTGTGAGATCGAGAGACTTAAGCCTAGCTATCGCAAGTATAGTGGCTTCCGCCAGTTGACTGGTACAAAGTACTCTCGGAACTTGTGATGTCACTATGAGGACACTTCTACAGCGTGTTCCAAGCGGTGACATTAGTAAGCAGTCTCCGGTCAGCTGTTTAATATTTTTATTGCATGTTTATTAAGTAAATTAGTTCAGTGTGTGAGTGAAGTTTAGATTACGTGCTGTGATTTAGTACAATTAGGTAGTAAAACCAGTAAAAGTAGGAATAACTGCGCTGTTGTAGAGTGTAAAAGTATGGCCTGTAAAATTGAGAATATAATTTATCACAGCTTTCAAAAAAAAATTGCCAGCCCCCGCGGTGTAGGGGTAGCGTGCTTGTCTCTTACCCGGAGGCCGGCCAGGTCAGGAACTTTTACCTGGATCTGAGGGCTGGTTCGATGTCCACTCAGCCTACGTGATTACGATTGAGGAGCTATCTGACGGTGAGACAGCGATCCCGGTCTAGGAAGCCAAGAATAACGGCCGAGAGGATTCGTCGTGCTGACTATACCTCATAATCTGCAGGCTTTTTGGGATGAGCAGCGGTTGCTTGGTAGGCCATGGCACTTCGGGTTGTTGCGCTGTGGGTTTTGGTTTTCCAAAAGGTATTATTTATGGGCCAAATGGACATTATGGTGTCAAAGAGTTAATATAATTGACCCTAACGCTGCGAGAATTTGTTCTGCACATTTATTCCCTAATAACTATGAACGGGATTTAGAACACGAACTGCTGGGCTTGCCATTAAAAAGGCAATTGAAGGCAGATGTTGTACCCTCCCAAAATAGCCCTTAACTGAGTCCTGGCATTGCTTCCACTTACTTGTGCCAGGCTCCTCACTTTACCTATCCTATCCGACCTCCCTTGGTCAACTCTTGTTCTTTTCCGACCTCGACGCTATTAGGTTTGCGAGGGCTAGGGAGTCTTTCATTTTCACGCCCTTCGTGGCCCTTGTCTTTCTTTGGCTGATACCTTCATTTTTCGAAGTGTCGGATCCCTTCCATTCTTCCCTCTGATTAGTGTTATATAGAGGATGGTTGCCTAGTTGTACTTCCTCTTAAAACAATAATCACCACCACCACCACGTCCCAAAATACTCCTAACTGGCATTGAAATGACATTGATGCCACAAGTACATGAAATGACGACCATCAGCTGACAACATTTGCGCCATTAGTGGTATTAAAATAATTGCTATACTGATATTCTGAATGGAAAAAAGATCTGAAATGATTTTGAATAGGCTATTCCTGTTACTATATTTCCTTCTGTCTATGATTTTCTACTTGTATACAGAAATGATTACATTAGGTTCTACAGAACTTCGCCAGTCAACGAGTACAGACACGATGCTAGAGGTAGTTGACAATACCACAGAAGAAATCAATCGGCTGAGAATAGAAATACAGAGACTGAAGACGGAAAATTTGTCATTAAGGAAATAATTTATGGCCTGAACAAGTCCCAAGTTACGAAATATGCTGTACCTTTTACGAAACTATCTCCGCATCACAGTTCAAAACAAGAAGCACTAGTAAACTGAAACGTGTCTGGTCATGTTTCTCTCCGGGCCCAATTCGATCCCTTCTGAGCAAAAATAAGGGAGTGAAGTGGGTCCTCCAGGATATTGTAAATGCCCTTACCTTAAGAGCTCTCTCTTCTGAGGCATATGTTTATTTGCGAAAAGAGAGGTATTCTCTACCTTGTCGCTCAACCTTTCAACATTGAAAAAGAAAACCTCGGCACTTAACGCCCTTGAAAGAGCCTTCGCCTGCCCAGCGACCGATGCTCAGCCCGAAGGCCTGCAGATTACGAGGGGCCGTGTGGTCAGCACGACGCATCCTCTCGGCCGTTATTCTGGGCTTTCGAGACCGGGGCCGCCATCTTACGTCAGATAGCTCCTCAATTCTAATCACGTAGCCCCCAGTTCGAGAGAAAAATCCCTGACCTGGCCGGGAATCGACCCCGGGGCCTCCGGGCGAGAGGCAGACACGCTACCCCTACACCACGTGGCCAGCTTTCAATATTGGGCCAAGCATTTTAAAGTGAAAACCTGGAATTTTGACAGAAGTTCTTGATCTCATTAAGGCTAAAGGCAGAAACATTTAAGCACTTACAGAAGGTAGTAGTTATCAACTTCCGACGAAATGAATATACTGTAGATGGTCATGTGTTACAATTAATCTGATGGCATGATTTTAGGTCCAAACAGTTCCTTGAAATTCACAACAAAATATATCACTGTATGTGAGAACAAAAGCGAACGAAAAGATATATGGACATTTTACGAAAGGATGCTATGAAGAAGAATCTTCTCCGGGTAGCATTATCATCATTTAAGACGAGTGAATATCTAATCTCCAATAGAACATAAGTCTAAATTTATAACAAAATATTCATAAATTATTGCGTTTCCTGTAACCTACATGTCTTATAACTCGTATTTTTCTTTCTTTTGAAGCTGCGATAATGAACTACAGTATAATAAGTTTAATACTAACTGTCCTTTATGTTAAGTTCAAAATGTTGAAGTCGGTGTTTACCTCATTTATATCCTTATTAGTTCGAGTAATTCGTTCATAAAATGATATTTTTCTCAATTTCGCAATCGCCGTTGTGAGTGTATGTTTATCATTACAGCTACAAATGTTTTTTTTTCTAGTTTGCTTAACGTCGCACCGACAAATATATGTCTTATGGCGACGATGGGACAGGAAAGGTCTAGAAAGTGGAAGGAAGCGGCCGTGGCTTTAATTAAGGTACAGCCCCGGCATTTGCCTGGTGTTAAAATGGGAAACCACGGAAAACCATCTTCAGGGCTGCCGACAGTGTGGCTCGAACCTACTATCTCCCGATTACTGGATACTGGCCGCACTTAAACGACTGCAGCTATCGAGCTCGGTAGCTACAAATGTAAGGCGTTATATTTTCCTATTAATTTTAAATGATAAATGTTATGTTCTCTAAAGATACATAACTCAGTAGAATATAATTAAAATATCTAACAAGAGTAAGTAAAAAAACTGTCAGCTAACTGGACCCTTTAACACATAACGCATTGAATCTGGCGGTATCCTGAGGGTGACTCCACGCGCACCACCCAATGGCAGCGCAGCTCCCCGGAATGACCTACCTGTTAGTATCCTAGTTACATTGCAACCTACTGTTAACTATGGGTTACGACTAGTTGGTTATTCCAAGTGACATGCTTGACCTTGCCATGTGTGCAGTTACGCCATCAACTTGCTTCTTATTTTGCATTGAAGGAGGGTTTTGAGGGTTACGCCATTTTACCAGAATGTGCGCTGCAGTGTTAGCTACTTGATTCACACATAACCTCAATTTGGAAGTTTGGGCGGGTTACGCCAATTGGCCTGTGTACCAGCGACATTTTTCCTTCACTTGTTAACGTAGGACAATAGGAAAAGTGTTAAATCGTACAGTTTTTCATAGTTTATTTATGGCTACAGTAGAGTGAATACCTAGCTGTCAGAAGAAGGTGAAGGAATTATCTATGACAACAGCTAGCTAGATTAAGTTATGTCTGTCTACATTCGCCTCTGTCGTGACCAATAGCAGATGGCTCTTGAACAATAGCATGCTTGCTTTGTTAGTGGCAGTCCACGTGGAGTACTTCAAAAGCGTGCCGATCCTGAAGCCGGCTTGCTTGTCAGGTCAGTTTCGCTAATCACTCTCAGTAGCTATATACAGGGTCTCTCATATAAATTAAGACCGTCGAAGTGGCGTTTTAACTCTCCGATCCGAAAGCTGCAGTATGGGAGGCGTGCGCATAGTTCTTGACCTTGCAAGCAGCCTGTAAGTGTTCCACCTGGCAAACATCAGTCGCCAGTATGAATCTCAGCTGTTAACATGGTGAGACAGTTATCAATGCAAAACCATATTTTCGTATGTAAACGTTCTGGTTTCATCTTAATGGTCGTGTGAACAGTCATATTGGTGTGCGGAAAATCCTAATAGTGTTTGTACCGGGCGGTACACCTCCGCGCCGCTAATTTAAACATTGCGCCAGTTGGAACTCCCCTACTGGAGGAAACCTGAACTTTAACAACCATGTTAATTCTAAAGGTTATCAGAAGATGTCGCTATCTGTAAATTTTGAAGAGTTCTGAACCGTGTCTTTTTCGATTTATTTTTGTTTTCTCTGTAGTGAGACGTGTGAACATTCTCTTCTAGATGGCACTACTGAAGAAATACAACGGTGCACCTTAGTGCGAAGTGAAGGAACTGGTTTTTTTGAAGAATTTTAGTATGCATAAGTTTGTTCTTTGTTAAATTTCTTTCAGTCATTGTTTAGGTTGGCTGTATAACCCTTCTCTTTCCGCCAGTTTTGAATTCGACCAATGAGTAATTTTTGTAATTAATTTTCCACCAATCCTAGATGTCTTCTTCAGTTTTGACTTGTAATCGTTTAGCCGTCCAATAAAAAGCTAGTGGGCGGGTGTTATCATTCATGAAAGGTCTCGAATGTTCCACGAGGGTATATAAACTGCTGATTTTCGGGTCTCTGGGCCACTTCTGTAACATCTCTCAAAGTGTAATTATGTAGCGCCTCTTTCGTCGGGCAGCAGTTCATCCATAAGGTAATGGCCTTTTAATAACTTATTTTCTTGCTAGCTCAGCAGTTTAACCCTCAGGGCGGGTTCGAAACTTTTATCATGTAACTTTCCTTTAAAATGTAAAAGACTCTTGATATAAATTCTGTCTCTTTAACTACAAATTGGGATAGAGAGTGCCTAACCCTCTCGAGTTCCCACTCATATTGTTTTGAGGTGACGACGTTTTCATAACCGTTTTCCTTCTCTTCGTAATGTAATAAAATTTTCTTATCGTGTCACCTCCTTAGTATGGGATTAGCCCTTGCGTAAGCGGGCCTAGTGCCAAGTAGGTTTTAAAAGTGTATTAGGAGTGCAAGCTTTGCCTCCATTCTGTTTTGTATTATGGGTCAGTAAAGTAACCTGATGTTTGATTTTGCTCACGTAAAGGCCCTGTAGGTTGGGTATCAAATACCCCTGTTTCTTGGTGTGCCTTAAGGGCAGATAGAAATGAAGTTTGTTGTAGCCTTTGATAGGCTTGTATAAATGAGAGCGGGTCTGCTCCTTTTCTTAATTCTGTAATTAGGAGCAAGCGCTCCTTGTTCTTAGGGGTTTTCTATCCTTCGGCAATGGTGGTTGTGAGCTGTGGGCTCAAGGAATGTAAAACGGGGTTCGAGCCCCTGAACTGGTAAAAACTGTAATCTATCATTTCTCAATTTGTTGAATTGCTACTGGGTACCTGTAACGCTTTTGTTACTTGTTGTCACTTGTTAATTTTGAAGAGAAAATATAACCTTTGTTAAAGTTTTAAATTACCTTTAACTTTGTAGTTGAGACCTATTCACCCCCAGTCGCTTCTTTCACCTCTGCTGATCCACCAAAACACGGTAACAGTGTTTATGAAGTTTCTCATTATGATAGGAAGATTGGTGGTTGGTGTGCTGTGAGTGCAGCCCGTTTGTCTACCTGCGGACGCTTAATCCTTACTTTCGCTTCCCCAAGTCCAATCACCTCAAAAAGCATCTGTGTGTAGACCGCTGGATCTGAACACAGGGCTACTGGCCACTAAACACACGACGACTGATCGTTGGTTCGACTCCACAGACAGTCCAGTAATTCACACATTCACATGCAGTGAACATCTAACAAGTTCAACAGTATTCAACAGCAGGGCGATACTCACAACAGCGAACATTAAAACAGGTCCATTTACCTTCACACTCGCGATATCGGCTTCCCTCCATGAGCCTCAGTCCACAGAAATACATGGACACACAGTACAGTCTTCCGTTCTGTCGTCCCCACCCACTCACTGGTCTCTCCGACACCACCACAACAGCTCCTCGTTCAGACCTCGGTGGGACACTAGCGACAGCCAACACCTCTGTCGGCCTCAGCCCAGCCACCAAGCACCAACACAGCGAGTCTCACACTGACTCCACCTCGAAGCCCAACTGTCACTGAATGTCCGTGGCTAGCCTCCCTTTTTATAGCTCGGGTGATTTGAACCAGAATTTTCGCGAGGTCACTAGAGGCAGAACATTCCCATTGAATCTCCAAGAAACTCACAGGTACACCGGCTGATGAGAACAATATACGGAAAGGCCAGTCCCACCCTACAAGCCGGCTGGGAGATCCCAGGTCGTGTGAGTCACTAGCCCCTTCCTGGAAGTACCGAAAGGGTCTACCACGGGGCTGGCACGTAACAATATTAATGTATTTAACAGTTCGCGAGTTATTTGAGGTAGACAACTTAGTTGAATAATTCTATAGTAATGAATTGGCCGCTTGACTATTACTGGTCACTGACTGCCGTTGCCTCTGCCTCCCTTTTTTAACAATTGGCTTTACGTCGTACCAACACAGGTCTTATGGCGACGATGATGGGACAAGAGAGGGCTAGGAGTGGGAAGGAAATGGCCGTGGCCTTAATTAAGGTACGGCCCCAGCATTTTCATGTTGTGAAAATGGGAAACCACGGAAAACCACGTTCAGGGCTGCCCACAGTGGGGTTCGAACCCACTATCTCCCGAATACTGGATACTGGCCACACTTAAGCGACTGCAGCTATCGAGCTCGGTCCTCTGCCTCCCCTATGGTTTATGCATTTGTTTCACAAATGACATGTCATTATACCAAATGTTATTGTGCTTACCTACAAGTGGTGTGCGCCCCGCTATGGCAGGTAGCTTCTGGGAGAAGTAGAGGAGGAAGAAGCAGATGATTATCGCCGTAAACGAACTGATAATTAACTTCTCCCCTGCTTGAGGAGGCAACCAGAATATTGCTAACGTCAGCAGCACGATCACTGCAACAGCAAGAAAGATGAATTTATATATTTAGCGTGACAGCACATCGCAGCTGGAGATGTCATAAAAAGGATATAAAATACAATAACTACACTATAATACAATACACTATCACACATGTTACAGTAAAATATTAAAACGGGAAACAAACTTGAGTCCTTGACCTTCACATTTCGGTGATAATATTTTACTCTGGAAGATGTCTTCAAACCATCGACGATTAGTGCATAGCCCAATTAGGGATGACCAGATTCTGCATGATTCATGGAACCCAGGTGGTTTCGCGGTGATGCACGGCAGACTACGGCAAGAATTTTGACCGGTAAATTCTCTAGTAGCCGTCACTGGTGAGTGTCTAGATAGCAGACTGCTTCTTTACAAGTCTCTCATGTTGTAACGGATCAAACACCCGATATAGATAATTAAAACCAATTGCACGCTGGACGCCAGGCTTCGAAATTAAATTGAATTTGAAACCGAATTTAGATATAAAAAGTAATAAACATAATTTAATGAGACTATCCCGGTCTGAGGTATGAGGATACTGACCATTAAATACCATATGGAAAAACAAAGGGAACCTACTAAAAAGTCAAATTATCTAACTATGTAAAAAGCAAAAAGTTTTATTCTAAAAAAATATGAAATTACGTAAAAACGAGTTTTTTTTTTATCAAAATTAAAAATTACTGACTGAGATTACAATTCAATACTACACTCGTGGACTTGCGATAACAGGGCTAACTCATGCTCACCGGAGTTGATCTTCTCGTAGTCTGCTTCCGTGGTTGATCGTTGTCGTCCCTCTTCCAACAGCATCATCCTTGTCATCTGCTTCATGGAATGGATTCCACCCTGAATCTATCACTCCCTATTTTGCTGAGTACCAAAACCATAGTACCAGCCTTACAATGTGAAATTCCACATCGGAATTAATTGAATAGAGAGAACGGAAAACATCCAGTCCTTCTATATTATACGAACTTGTCTTTCTAAATAATCTGAGTAAGTCTCACAGAGCCGATAAGAAATGTTGAGTATAAGCACATCGTAAGCGATGCACCCAAATAGCAGAGTCGGATGCAGAATGCAGAATACAGAATGAAGAGGAATGATCTTCACCACTTTTTTTTTTCTTCGGGGGACCCCCCGAAGCCCGCTCCCCCCGCGTGACCATCGACTCAATCTACATGGCCTCCGACATGCTATTATTTCTAAGAAGAAGAAAGAGATAGCAGGGAGGAGTGGGAGGTGATACAAGGAGTATCTGCCGGTTTCCGAGTCAGACTCGCTACCACGGCAAGAGTTTGTGTTTGGTATATGGTGTTGAACCACGCCGTGTAGCTCTATATAAATCCTCTTCAGATTCCCACTTCCTCCCTTGGTGTCACATAACATCTCGTTCCAATGAGAGCCGATATACGTCACTACCCTCTCGATATATAGATGAAGTGTCTGTCCTTGACAGAAAAAGCCCCCCCCCCCCTGATAGGAGCACGTGATATGGGGTAATTTAGCGTCGCAACAACGAAATTAGGTAGCTTCCTCTTGCAGTTGCGTACGTTTCCAAGAACCATCCAAAATTAACCTTCCTGGACTATTGCGAAACACCAAGTAGCCTGTTAGCGCAGACCTGTTTTGACATTACCACGGAATATTCTAATATATTACAATTAAAAATTATATCTCGTTCTTACGTACAATTACATCAATGATGATGATGGACGTTAATAATGAATAAAATTACATATGATACATGATACATATATATATACAATTAATTCGGGTGGGCAATCAAATTATGTAAATGTCGTGGCGACCACGATTATTACAATGTCACTGTGTTGGTCAAGTTGAAGACTGTTTGCTACATCTTCCGTCTGGATGAGGAAATAGCTTGCGATAGGCAACCGGCGGGGGAAAGTGATTTTATACAGGGTGCGCAAAATAAAAATATTTATATGACTGATGCGGAATTAACCCTTGTTAATGAACAGGAGAACTGGTCATCGCAGGAAATGCTGGAAACCGTGATTTCAATGCACCAATCGGTTGCTGTCACATGTCTGCGTGTGCGTATTTCCCGCATGCTCTATCCTACGTACGTCGCTATGTCATTACACGTGAGTGAGTGAGAGGAGCAAACGTGTTTAGTGACTAACTGAATGCAACACAGGATGGTGCTCATAATAAAACAGCGCAAATTCATTGTCCAGTGTTATGCAAAGCACGATTCGTGGACAACCTGTGTGGAACTCTTAGTGCAAGAATTTAATACGTGAAGTACAGGGTCTTTCATAAAAAATGAACGGATTTCGAAGGCTTATTGCGCCGTATTCAAGCCACGCAGCGGAACGAGTCGCATATCGTTACAAAGAGCGTGACCTCACATTTCTATTAGTAGTCAGTAGAGTGCTCCACGCCTTCTTCCCCTCCCCTCCATGCCCCGCCCCTCCCCTCCCCGCCCCTCCCACAGACTCCACAATGGTGGATTGGTCGACACACTGCTACGGATCGTATTCTACTCGCATGGCCTCCCAGATCCCCCGACCTCACTCCTTGCGACTTCTTCCTGTGGGGATACGTCAAGGAGAAAGTTTATGTTCCGTCACTACCCGCTACACTGGATGGCCTTCAAGAGATGATAACACGTGTGATCAACTCAGTGGATCGTGATATGCTGCAGCGCGTTTGGTAGGAATTGTCCTATCACCTTGATGTGGTCCATGCTGCTAGTGGTGGTCATATTGAACACTTGTAGGACGAAACTTGAACATCAGTCAAACACATGTGTCTTAGATTTAATCTTGTAGTACTGACTGTTGGGAAAATATAGCTTGATGAAATCGGCTCATTCTTTATGAAAGACCCTGCATTTTGGCAAAACCTACAGCAAAGTCTGCAGTGCAAAACTTAATGGCAAAATAGCGCGAAACGAGCTCTGTAGCGCAACACAAACCGTAACTATAAAGAAAAGTTCTAACACCAGAAAACATTGCTCGAGTGAAGGTAATCCTGAAACGAAGTCCCATGAAATCCCCACGCCGTTTATCTGTGCAAGTGGGAATTAAGAGATCATCGTGTTGAAATATTATCAAAAAGGACCTGCATCTGCATCCTTACAAATTTACTGTTGTGCATGCTTTACAGAAGCGCCTCTCAAACGTCCAAAATCTCACGCGTGAAAACTGAGGCGGAGAGGTCCTGTGCACAGTGCATCGGTCCCACTCGGCTCAGCTCGACAAGCGCGTCGTCTCGGGGCGACTCGGCTAAGCTCGGCTCAACTCGGCTCGGATTTGGAGCGCTACGGAGCAGGTGAGGAAGATGGAGACAAGTGGAGCGAGCGAGACAGGCGTGGGGAAAGATAGAGAGTGCGGGGGTCTGCACTCTGATTAACCAAGCGAAGTCGTCTTTTTCACCGTGTACAGTGCAATGCACTAGCGCATGCACCCTGAGAGGCCCTGCGTTAAAGCGTCCAGACGAACCCTCGCATGTAGAGCATGCGGGAGATGCGCACTGGCAGACATGTGGCAGCAACCAATTTGTGCACCGAAATCACGGTTTCCAGCATTTCCTGTAATGGGCTGTTCTCCTGTTCATTAAGAAGGATGAGTTCCGCGTCAGTCTTATAAGTATTTTCCAGGCAATTTTATTTTGCCTACCCGGTAGTTCATGTGATGATTCGCATCGCGTTATTGAGCTGCAAGTCAACCTCATTAGTTCGCATGCTGCTAAGCCACAACGGAGCATAATATTCTGTCGATGAATAGACCAATCCAAACCCCGAGGTACGAAGTGTGGCGACGGAGGAGTTCCATGTTGATCTACATAGTTTGGTTTCCAAATGTTTACACAGTGTAGGTACTTATTTATGCTATTCGTAGTATTGCAAAAGCATTTCTCGTTAATTACACAGATCAAATTCATCGAACACTAGCTTAATTTTAAGGTAAATCTTAAATCTTTCCGGAGTAACACTATTGCTTTTCTCTCCCACACAAAATTTTATTACATTGGACCAGGAAGCGTAGCACTCTTCGAGCCCTTGTTCATTTGCATATGCGTAGACGCAATGCGAGAACACTTATTTCTCCCTCTCTCTTTGCTAACCTGTTCCCATTTGTCATCGCAACATGGTAGGGAGACGCTGACGTTAGTCACCTAATAGATCCCGTAATACTTTCTCCTCGCCGTATCTGCACGGTGTCGTCCCATTTGCGATCACTCGGGTGGAATACAAGACCAGTTTATTTTTGACGAGTTAAGGGTTGTTTCATTTGCGATCACTCTTATCAGTGACATACAAACAGCCAGGTACAGGTTGCTGTGAGGGAATTCCCTACTGAAGAACTGGTACAGGAAGACATCCCTCAAGTACCGGGCGAGTTGGCCATGCGGTTAGGGGCGCGCGCCTGTGAACTTGCATCCGGGAGATAGTGGGCTCGAATCCCACTGTCGGCAGCCCTGAAGATGGTTTTCCGTGGTTTCCCATTTTCACACCAGGCAAATGATGGGGCTGTGCCTTAATTAAGGCCACGGCCGCTTCCTTCCCACTGCTAGCCTGTTCCTCTCCCATCGTTGCCATAAGACCTGTCTGTGTCGGTGGGACGTAAAGCCACTAGCAAAAAAAAAAAAAAAAAAAAAAAAAAAAAGAGAAAAAGGTCTCTCAAGTAACTGACGAAATTACAGTACATACTAGGATTCTTACGAATCGTATGTTGAAACTCATTAAATTACTTATATGTACCGTTTGGGACTGATGCGTTAATATCGGGACTAACAGAGAATAAACAGGACTCAAATGAACCTTTTATTTAGAGTTATCAGATGGCTGTGGATGTAAAGGTGGTTAAATGAGTTTTAAGAATTAGGACAAAATTGGGCGTATTAAAACCGTTCAATTTTACACTTCCCAATTTCAAAACAAAGTATTTTGCTGTAACACTTTGCTTCTTCGATCGTGCTAACCTTTTTGGAGCAATTGTAGCTCGTCTTAAACTTGACAGTTAACTTACACTTTCTAATACAATAGGGGGCACTATTAAATCACTGCTTAAATAATGCTCAAACTGTTCGATTATTCATACTGACACGTTAAGTAAACAGCTGCTCAAAATATAATTAGCCTACTTTCATCGAGCTGTATGTATGTCTACCACTTAAATTACGCGGAGGGCAAGTTACGCGCTACTTTACCAGTAGGTGGTAGAACCAACCCTTAGTCTCGTTTCTTGATACTGGGTCGGGATGAGATGAGATTAATTTATACGGGATGTTTCTACGGCCGGATGCCCTTCCTGGCACCAACCTCAATTTAGGAGCTAATGAAGATGAAATGTGTTATGGTGAATGAAGTTTGGTAAGGGGTGGGAAGACACAGCTCTGGCCTACGGATAGGAACTGTACCGGCATTTACCTGCAAGTGAAAATATTAAACCACAGAAAACCATTCGGAGAACAGCCGACGGTGGGGTTCGAACCCACGCGTTTCCCGAATGCAAAACTTGGCTCCATAGCCGTAGCGCTTTAAAACGCACCGCCACTCAGCCTACTTTCACCTATAGAATTAAATTATAATTTTTGTCTACACGCTCGGATTAGGTGTACAAGATTCCAGAACTTAATGTTAAGAAAATGTTTAGATTAAAATAAGTTGAAAAAATTATAATTCTATAATGATAGGGTGAAAAGATGAGATTACATTCGGGAAATAGTGGGTTCAAATCCCATTAACGGTAGCCCTGAAGATGGTTTTCTGTGGATTCCTATTTCCACAACAAGCAAATGCTGGGGCTGTACCTTAATTAAGGCCACGGCCGCTTCCTTCCCACTCCTAGCCCTTTCCTATCCCATTGTCGCCATAAGACCTATCTGTGTCGGTGCGACGTAAAACAAACCTTCAAGAGAGAGGTTGTGAGGAGTACGTCCTAATTAGCAGTCCCCTTGCTGCATGGACGTTGAAAATCCCTGACAGGCTGCTGATAATTTTACAGTGATCACAAATGGGACACGAACTGGTTTTTCTTCACATTCTTTTTTTCCAGTGGGAGTGATCGCAAATGGGACAACTTTTGCTGTGATCGCAAATGGGACACAACCATCTGCACAATGGCGATACTTAGTCCACTAATGAGAAATGTTGTGCCGTTGAGTACGATATCTGAAGTAACAACATCGCACGGTTCTGAGGTGGATGGTGATTCTCCTAGCTGCCATCATTATAGATTTATGAAACGCACGGTACACTCTTTTCTCTTTGGCGGAGGAATGTCAGCAAATACAAGTTTTTTATAACACCACTTTTCAACATTTAAAACCAAACCAAACCCCATGGCACTACAGCCCTTGAAGGGCCTTGGCCTAGCAAGCGACCGCTGCTCAGCCCGAAGGCCTGCAGATTACGAGGTGGCGTGTGGTCAACACTACGAATCCTCTCGGCCGTTATTCTTGGCTTTCTAGACCGGTTTTCAACATTTATGTAGGCTTATCCGAGAGTTAAACTTCTTTTTGGCAAAATACAAGATTTGAATTTGGATTTGAGTACACTAGAAACACAGAACTTAATAGCTTTTTGTT
Organism: Anabrus simplex; assembly: GCF_040414725.1. Taxonomy (NCBI): domain Eukaryota; kingdom Metazoa; phylum Arthropoda; class Insecta; order Orthoptera; family Tettigoniidae; genus Anabrus; species Anabrus simplex. The sequence goes on from NC_090273.1 coordinate 98,771,486, forward strand.
TTGTTTTGCTAGTGGCTTTACGTTGCACCGACACATTTAGGTCTTATGGCGACGATGGGATAGGAAAGGCCTAGAAGATGGAAGGAAGCGACCGTGGCCTTAATTAAGGCACAGTCCCTAGCATTTGCGTGGTGTGAAAATGAGAAACCACGGACTACTATCTTCAGGGCTGCCGACAGTGGGATTCGAACCCACTATCTTCCGGATGCAAGCTCACAGTTGCGCGCCCCTAACCGCACGGCCAACTCGCCCGGTAGAACTTAATAGAAAATATGACAAATAAAATAAATAGTTGAGCTGAACTTAACATGAATGCAAATGTGCAAAGCTGTGGCCTACTAACTAACTACTGCTGAAACATAGAAAGTACATATACATGCAATGATAGGTGGTGAAATTATGTATTACTTAAGATACTAAATTCATGAGAAGAATACTGCATGGCAAGTCTGCGGGTCTAATATTCTTCTCACGAATTTAGTATCTTAAGTAATTCACAATTTCACCATCTATCATTGCATGTATGTGTACTTTCAGTGTTTCAGCAGCAGTTACAGTAGTTAGTAGGCCACATCTTTGCACATCTGCATGTAGCCCTTTCAGACCTGAAAGAAAACTGGAGATGTGAATTTTTGTTTGTACGTCAAGAACTGACTAAAATGCTCCTCAATACACATATTAATAGTTTATTTTACAAAATAAAAACTAACATCCGAAAAATAGGACCCACACAATTGTGCGTATCAAAATTCAAAACCTCATTGTATCACGTACGATGGTGTAGCTTCAAAATTTACGTTCACTAACCAATGTACACACTTCATTGAATATATTCCGGTATTCAGTAAAGCTTCTAGATTAATATAAACGCAGTAAATAAATACTTACTTTCGGTACTACTGCTTCCTGCCACCTCGCCGATCAACTGTGCTTTTTAAACTCTTCTTCCTTCGCCCTGGCGGTCAAGCGCATACTAAAATCAATTGAAATACACGCCACGTGTCCTGCACAATCACTGCAGTCCGGTGTAGCGCCGAAAAAACATCAAATACGGTCAGGGATAACTAAAATACGAACCCGCACAATTGTGCGTACTCGGTCTGAAAGGGTTAAGACGAGTTCAGCTCAAATATTTCTTGTAATTGTCATCTTTTCTATTAAGTTCTGTGTGTCTAGTGTACTCCAGTCCAAATGCAAATCTTGTATTCTGTCAAAAAGAACATCCACAAAAATAAGTAAAAACTAGCTAAGACGGCCGTTCCTTCATTTTTCACATCCTTCTAGCCACCTCCCTCCTGCATCACATCTCCTCAGCCCGCCCATACTTTTTGGCCAGAGAAGGGATGTTGCCCTTTAGGTGACCCACCCCACCTCGTCTTGGTGGTGAATGAAAGCTTAATAATAATAATAATAATAATAATAATAATAATAATAATAATAATAATAATAATAATAATAATAATAATAATAATAATAATTTGGAATGAAAAACTGAAAGAACGCAAGCTATCACCAATGACACTGGGGAAAAAGAACAGAGGTGTTGAAATAAACTGTCTACAGTGGTCTGCCAAATTATTATACTCGCTGGTAGGTGCTGCAATTTTTAAGACGTCCATATTTTGTTTAAGGAACAACAGAGACGGATCAAAACGGGTTAGTTTTAAGCTACAGCTATCTCATATAATCATCAAATGAATGTCTAGGACTGGCCAGCAAATTCTCTTGCCTTGAACCCAATAGGAAAACATTTGGATGACACAGAAGAAACAATATTAAGGCATATGGAGTTATTACCAATTATGTTGATAGAAAGAGTAAACGAATCGTGGAAAATCCTGGGAAATAACAAGAAAAAGCGTTTCGAGTGAGTGCGGATAAGCTTGACTTCACAAAGTTTTGGATACTGTAGTTAGTTTAGTATGAAGAAAATTGGTGATTGTCAAATTGCTCTTGTCCAGAAAATTCATTGTAAACCAAGTAAAATATTCATACAATACAGGAAGTGTAATTATTCACCAGTTCGCATATAATATATATTCCAAAATAAACAAAAGTATCTTATTCTCCTTGTGAGTGTAATAATTTGGCAGACGACTGTAGCACCTGCAGATGATTTTGTCATACATTCAGAAAACTTGGAAAAATGCAGCAATACAAGTCAATCTCTTGAAAGAAATAGCCAACAGAACAGGTTTAAGAATTTCTGCAGAAAAAAACAAACAAATTTATGACATATATAAAAAATGCTCCAGAATTTCTAATTCCAGAAATTGGTCGAATAAGGAAGGTAAAGAAATTCAAATATTTGGGGGAAACAATTCAAGAAAATGGTTTGGGAAAATCCGCTGTATAAGAAAGGATAAACAAGATTTCCATATGGTATAGAAAATACGGTATAAGTAAGAATATCTACAACAAAAAAGTTTATCAAAAAACCTCAAAATACAACACTAAAACACAGCAGTCAAACCGGAATGCCTATACTCGAGTGAATGTCTAGTACTGAATTACAAGCTGAATAAATTAGAAGTACTGGAAAGAAAAATTATATGGAAAGTACTCGGTCCGCTAAGAGCTACAGAACTCTGGAAATCAAGAAATAATGATGAAATACACCGAAATATGGAAAACATAACAGATAAAATACGGAAGAAGCGATTGATATTTTTTGGACAATTATATAGAACTAGCAGAAGTACCCGTTCTTCGTACGGGTTGACAGAAACTGACTTTAGTTAATCATACTATCGGTGTGACTGACTTCGTTAGATATTTATATCACTGGTGTATTTACTTAAGTACGTAGACATTATTTGTCATATTTGGAATTATAGTATATCTTCTTCTTCTTTTCTTCATGGGGCCTTTAAATATTAGTTCCTAATTAGTGTCGACCTCTAAGATCTTTTGCTACCATGTTTTTCCTTCATTCCCACCTAGATATACCTGCTCCCTTCACAAAGCTGCAGGTTTAGTGTAAGTATACTTCCGCTAGATAGTACCAAAAATATAAATATTAGGCTACTGAATGTATTTGTTTTGATCCGACATTTCGTAACTAATGATCAAGGAAATACGCGATGCATAAAAGGAACTACTATAATTATCGAGAATTATAATTTTCAAGGCTTGTCACTCATGTCGCACATAATATAATGAATCTGAAATTTGGACCAAAATATCGGCACTAATAACATCAGTGATCATACTACTCCATGATTTGATAGAAAATACTTTAAACTATAGGTAACAGACTCCGAAAAATGCTGAGACCTAAGGCAGTACGTAAAAAGGGAGGCCCGTCGGCAACCACTGGTCGCTGTACTACGGAGATCTCCGGGGCTATTATTTTTATACTTCACTCCATTTCCATCCCCGCCCAAAGGAGTGCTATGAGCGTCTTACACAACAGTTTTATTTTTTCCAGATAGTAAGTCATATGTGTATCAATTCTGGTTGGCAGCTATGCCCAAACGTAGATGCATAATCTAGCTGCTGTAGAATCCTGGAGCTGACGTTGCCATGGTTACGGCCGTTCGTTTCTTTATCCGATTCCTAGAGCAGGGGTAGTGTGGTGTCAATATCTCCATAACGGTTGGTTTTAGGGCCTTAAAACATGGTTTTCGGGCCCGAAAGGGCTTACCGAGTTTTGTTCTTTGCGTCAAGAGGATTAAATTGAGCTTTGTCTCGTCCTTATACGAAAAATTCGATATTTTGCCTATATTAGCCCATTATTTTTATATCCCTCCGTGCCCACCACAGCCCATGTTACTCACTGGCAATGTAGCTTTCTATAGGTGAAGTAATTTTTAAAATCGGTTCAGTAGTTTTTGAGCCTATTCGTTACAAACAAACAAATTTTTCCTCCTTATAATATTAGTATAGATGGATGACAACAGATTAACCAAACAGATCTTCAAATATCTTTGGAACAAGAAGTCAACAACAACCTGGATTCATGAAGTCAAGAAAGATTTGGAAAGAAACCACATAAGGGAAGAAGCATCAAGAGAGAGAGAGAGAGAGAGAGAGAGAGAGAGAGAGAGAGAGATTTTTAGAATGAAAGTGTTAAAAATGGAAGAATTCCAAGGTCGGGAGGGAAAGAAAACAGGTTCAAAATGGTCCGAGGAGAGGAAAGAAGGCATAGTAGCAGATGAAGGCGTATTGGAGGAAGAAGAAGGAAAATGAAAGAAGCATCGAAATTTTCACGTAGTCCCTAGAGGACCCTAACGGAGATATAATAATAATAATAATAATAATAATAATAATAATAATAATAATAATAATAATAATAATAATAATAATAATAATAATAATAATAATAATAATAATTGTACCGGGCGGTACACCTCCACGCCGCTAATTTAAAATTTGCGCCAGTTGAAACTCCTCTGCTGGAGGAAGTCTGAACTTTATCTACGCTATTAATTCTCTACTTTCTCAGAAGATGTCACCACGTGGAAAATTTTGAGTTTTTGAACTGTGTCATTTTTGATGTGTTTTTGTTTCGCTTGAAGTAAGAAGTGTGAACTTTCTCTTCTAGAGGACACTACTGAAGATCAACAATAGTGCACCCTAGTGCGAAGTCAAAGAACTATTTTGTTGGAGAAATTTTTATTTCAAATGTTTGTTCTTTGCTAAATTTTTTTCAGTCATTGGTTAAGTTGGCAATATTAACCCCTTCTTTCCCCTTGTTTTAAATCTAGCCTATCCCGAATTTCTTAAATTAATTTTCCACCAATTATGTGTTTCTTCTTAGTATTGTGTAGGGGGTTTATGGATGAACCAATAAAATCCTCGTGGGAGGGTGTTCTCATTCCCCTAACGCCTAGAAACTTCCGCGAGAGTATATAAATTGCTGATTTTAGGGTCTCCGGGCCACTTCTGTTCCATCTTTCAGTGTATAAAGTACATAGCAGGAGGCGGGAAGCGCCTCTTTCCTCGGCAGCGGTCAACAACAAGGTAATGGCCGATTAATAACTTCTTTCTTTGCTAGCTCAGCAGTTTAACTCTCGGAGCGGGTTCTAAGCGTTCCACCATGTAACCTTTTCCTAAATGTAACTACTCTTTCATATATTCTCTTTTAAAGCTACATACTGGGATAGAGAGTGCTAACCCTCTCGAGCTCCCACTCATATTGTTTTGAGGTGAACTTATTTTTCTCAACCTATTCTTCGTTAACGTAAAACAAATTGTTCTCTTCTTAAGTCACCTCTTTAGTATGGGATTAGCCCTTGTATTAACGGCCTAGTGCCAAGTAGGTCTTAATCAAAGTGTATTAGGAGTGCAAGTTCGCCTCCTCTCAAATTGTTACCTTAGAGGTCATTTAATTAACCTTCTTTTCATTTTATAGACCTCAGTAGATTGGGTATTCTACCCCTGTGTTTAGGTCCGTTGAGGACAACTTGAAGGTGGAGTTTGGTGTGGCCTGGGAGAGGCTTAAATTTGAGAGCGAGTGGCTCTTTTGAAAATTGAGTGTTGTACGCCTCGTGGAGGCTTTTCTGTGTAATTTGGAGCAAGGGCTCCTAGGCATGAATGGGGTTTTCTGCCCCTCTGTTGAAACTTGTGTTTGGGGTAAAACTGGGCTGATTGCCCTAGCATTGTGGAGTCAGGGCGCGAAGCCCAAATCTTGTAAATATTGTAACTACCCTTTGGACTTGCTACTTTGTACCTGCCATGCTTGTTATTTCTTTGTTTTAAAAAAGAAAATATAACCTTGTTAAATTTTAAATTAATTTTACTTTAGTAGCTTGAGACCTGTTCACCACCCCGCACCTTCTTTCACGCATAACTAGCACAAAAACTCGGTAACAATAATAATAATAATAATAATAATAATAATAATAATAATAATAATAATAATAATAATAATTGTTACGGGGTTACCCGTGGAACGCAGAAGTGAAAGAAGGTGCCGGGGTGAATGGGTCTAACTACAATGTCAAGAAAAGAATTTAAAAACTTAACTGAAGGTTATCTTTTTGAAAAACAACAAATTTAACAACTTTTCACTTAGTGAGATAACAATGACATATCAGGTACCATGACAAGATTTAGACAAGACAAGAAAATCCAAAATTTAGTGACTGTTTAGTAATCTGGGCTTCAAGCCCCTCGCTTTACAATTCTTGAGCACACAGCTCAAATTTACAAAAGAGAACAATTTACTCAAGGGCAGAAATCCCCTAATACATGGAGAACTTGCTCCGTAATTTACGATATCAAGCCTCCCAGAGGCACTTTTACAACACTTGAAAAGAGCTGATGTGCTCTCAGTTTTCCAAGCGTATTCAAGGCAATATCAGAAAATTACCATCACTCGCCACCAAGGCACAACTTACAAAATTTGAAACAGCGGTATCTAGTACCCAACCTATTGGGCCGTTGCAGAAAAGAACAGGTTAAGTAAATGGCCTGAAACACAAATTGAATGGAGGCGTGTACTTGCACTTCTAGATCTGAATTCTTAAAACCTAAAGGGCACTAGGCCGATGAAACAGGGGCTATTCCCAAACTATGGAGGTGACTCGTATAAGAATAAATTAAGTCATTACGGAAAGGAAGAAAACCAGTTACAAAGCGTAGTCACCTCAAACCAATATGAAGGGGAGCTCGAGAGGGTACATCACTCTCTATCCCCGATTTACAGTTAAAGCTTTTATGAAGTTATTATATAAGCCTGCCTGCTGTCATTTCTTGATGGATATAGTACTTTTGCATCCATCTCTTGGCACAGGCCAGAGCAAAGTGTATCCTCCACTAAAGTCCCAGTCTCATCCATTGCTGTGACAATACGGAAGCTGCTGGGGTATGGGTGGTGGTGATTAATGACATTCAGAGCACAACCAGTGTGTTTGAGTGTCATGAAAGGTGTTGCTCATAGGGTTAGTTGTGCTACAATAGCACTGTCTGGCCCGATGAGGAAAGCAATGGCAAACTACCCCACTCCTCATCTTGCCTAGTACGCCTCATTTTGGTACTGCCATTGGTTTTTGTGGTTTCCCTATAACTGCATAGCCTTTGGTGATGCTATTTGAGGATCCAACCAGCCTCTGGGCTGTTGACCTAACAGACATTAAATAAGCCGGCAGAAGTTACATTTTCAGAAAAGTAGGTTACATAGTTAAAATTTCGGACCTCTCCCTCGGGTTAAACTGCAGCGCTAGGAAGAAATAAAGATGTTAAGTGGCCATTACCTTTTCGGAGTACTGCTGCCAAAGGCTAGAACGCTAACCATTTAGCCATGGAGCCGGACAATATTGTACAAAATTCGAGTTACAGAGTATTTTTGCTTCAAGGGAGGAAACGTTTGCTTCGAGAAATCGAGAAATTCGTGTAACCGAATTTCGAGTAATAGTGAAATAAATTCACGTGAACAGTAGGACAAACGGCCGGGAAATAGAAGTTACTTCGAGATACTGAAAATTCGAGTAATGGAGGTTCGAGATATCGAGGTTCGACTGTAATAATAATAATAATAATAATAATAATAATAATAATGTGCCGTGAATCGGTCATTGTAACGATTCAGTAACGTGAATGGAATCGAATATCCCATCACTAGCGTGTGATGCAGTACAAAGGGGGTACGTTGAATCAGAGTGCGCGGTACAGTCTACACACGTGTTTCGTTGTGCCACTAACACTAAGGTCGGTTGCATGTTGGCTTGAGAGCACCAATCGAAGGAAAAACTTTGCCAGGGGAGGGACATGAAAAACGGATCATCGAGCTGATAGGATCGCGCCATAGCAAGTACGCTATGATGGCACCGGCTGAATCCCACGAGAGTTTGTGTTTGATGCCGATTTCTCGGCATGGCTCTCAAGCCGGTCTTAAGCCACGTGCAGATTTAGCAACACAGCCTCGCAAAGTCCATTTGAATTCTCCCACGAAGCGATCTGATTGGCTAACTTCAGCAGCTGATAAAATGACAATGGCGTGTTATATCGATTTATTTTTCTCAAACTATTTATTAGTATGACCAATCCTCTAATGCAGGGCCTCTCAGGGTGCATGCGCGTGGTGCATGCACTGTGCACGGTGCAAAAGACGACTTCGCTTGGTTGACCAGAGTGCAGACCCCCCACTCCTCGATTTGGAGCAATAGTGCTTACTCTCTCTTTCCTCACGCCTGTCTCGCTCGCTCCGCCTGTCTCCCTCTGCCGCACTTGCGCCATAGCGCTTGAAATCCTGGCTGACTTGAGCCGAGTATAGGCGAGTTGAGCCGAGCTTAGCCGAGTAGCCCAGAGACGAAGCGTTGATCCGAGCCATGCCGAGCGGCAGCGATGCACAGTGCACGGAGCTCTTGCGCCTCGCTCTGCAGGCGTGAGATTTTGGGCGTTTGAGAGGCCCTGCTCTAATGCTTATATACGCGGTTCACGTTGTGTACGACCACCTTGTATTATATTCTACGGTTTAGTACAGAGGAAAAGGGGAGAGGTCTCATAATCCCACTCTGGAAAGGACTGTTGAAGCTATCGGTAGAGGAAGACTGTGCGTAATGTTACCAGGCAGTGTGAAAAGGCCACAGAAGATGGAACTGTGATTCGTATACTGTTCTGAGATTATCTCCCTATCAGTGGCGTATGCTGGTATCAAGACGTGGGCTACCACCAGACTTAGGCTACCCCTTTTCGATAGTTGGTTTAGGGAACATCAAGCCTTAAGCATTTTGAGCTGCAGCCAACAGCCAACGGAGTTGCCCGCTGTGTTGTCAAGGCTGCTTCACAAGCTACTGCCTCGGCCTCTGCCACCGCCAATACTCAACACCTGATCAATCGAGTTGGTAGCCTAAGGTTTAGCAAATTGAAGTCCAGCTCTGAGGCTAATTGAATAGAATGCTTTGTCTTTGGTCCGACGGCCCCGGTTCAATTTTCAGAACCAACCCCCTCATAGTGTTAATTCCCCTGACTTGAGAACTGGGTGTTTATGACGTCTTCGCCATTCATTTTATCCTTATTAGGTCACCAGCAAGCCTATGTAGATGCCATGCACCATTCTTCTTCTTCTTATTCTTATTCTTCTTATTATTATTAACATCATCATCATAATTGTTAAATAACAATGTTGAATTTTACAGCGGTCGTACCCATCGTTCATTGGTTAATTATCTTCCTCGGAAGATCAGTGGTGGTGTCCGACCCATGATCACGGGTTCGATTCCAACCAACAAAAGAGAACACTAAACCTGAAAGATTGCGTTTCATTTTAGCAGATCTACCAATAAAAAGAAAACTATATTACTCCTATAACAGTGTACTCCTACAAGGATGTAGAAGTAAACGGGAGTGAAATACCAGCACTCCGTCATCTATCTTATTTAAGGCAGAAGGATGAGGTGAGGAAGTATATACGATGAGTAACGCATGGTGATAGCAGTGGCGATTTGACGGACCGAAGCCTAGCACAGCTATCCTCCGCTGGTCCCCGCGCCTGTAGGCATACAGCAGCAAGCCGCGTGAGGCGAGTCGATAGGAAGGGACGAGAGTCTGGGCTGCAATATCAGTCTCCGAAGCCTTGTTCTCAGAAATACGTGCGACGTGTTTTCTCCTTACTGTCAAGTTTTGCAAATGGAACAATGTGTCAGATGCTTACAATATAACGTGCTTTAGATTTCCATCGCTCGCATTTGAGGTTTGGTCTTCACTGATAGCCTTGGTAGCCCTCAGTATACGCCACTGCTCCCTATCACTGTGATCTAAATGCAATCGAACTCATACGGAAATTGGTGAAACGAAAAAGAAAAAATAGCTGCAAACAATATCTCCAATCTCTCACTGTCAGCTTTGAAAAAGTAAAATGCCACAGCATGTTAGAAGTGACCAAAGAAGATTGGATGAAAGAGAATAGTGATAAATATTGGTTTGATGAAGACTGTGACCAGGAACCCAATACAACCACAGGTAAGGAATCGGATGGTAGATTGACCGGTACGGCAGGAGAGAGAACTGATATGGCTGATAAAATTACAAGTTCAATTTTAGATAGCGTTTCAGTAATGAATTATTGTAAACTGTATGTACAAGCCAATTAACTTTATTTAAATTAGTTCCGTTTACTTTAAAGTAAAAGATTTCTTATTATATTGATTTGCACATATTATGAATATCTGTCTGGTGTCAATAATGCTGCGAAACGGAGTGTACCTCCCACAAAGCTACTCCCCTGGCGTGCCTCCCCCCCCCCCCCAGATAGTCTCACGGTGTGTTCCTCTCCTGCTATTCCCCTGGCGTTCCGCTGCATTCAGGAAAGAAACCAGCTCGCTCACACGCAAACGGCAAAGTCTCGTGCAACGGATAATACATAGCCCGATGTTTACGAACACTCGCTGTGTCTCATAGACACCGACACCAGTGCTATAGTTGTTTGTCTGACGATCACCCGTGAGCAGTGAGTACGTATGTTTTCACAAACACTCGTAACGTGTGTGACGTAAAGCAAAGCGGAAAACATTGACTTTTGCCCTTCAGGACAATAACAGGATGTTGACAGCTGTACTATATTGTAGGCCGAGCAAGTGGTCGTACGGTTAGTGTCGTACAGCTATGAGCTTGCATTCGGAAGATAGTAGGTTCGAACCCCACTGTCGGTAGCCCTGAAGATGGTTTTCCATGGTTTCCCATTTTCACACGAGGTAAATGCTGGGGCTGTACTGTATATTGTAGCAAATACACTTTCTGTACACCCCTCACGCTTCCGGTATAACATTCCTTTACACCTTATATTCAGTATTGGAGGCATGAACTACTCCAAAATATGGAAGGAAACAATCCTTTACCTGTTGTTGGTGTAATAATAATGGCACTGTAGGCTGAAGATTTCCGGCGCACCTTCAGATTGAAGGTGTTATCAATGAAAGGCTCCGGGCAGCATGGATGCAACCTTTCGTTCCTGGAATCAGCTAGTTCCTGTATCTCCCATTCAGTATTTGACACGAGCATATCCAGCTGCAATAAATAAATAAATAAATAAATAAATAAATAAATAAATAAATAAATAAATAAATAAATAAATAAATAAATAAATAAATAAATAAATAAATAAATAAATAAATAAATAAATAAATAAATAAATAAATAAATAGATAAATAAATAGATAAATAAATAAATAAATAAATAAATAAATAAATAAATAAATAAATAAATAATGTTGCTACTCCAACCACTACTCTTATACCTTCATCTCCTTCACACAATATACATAACATTTGTTTGAGCGTCAGTTGCTTTTTAAATAAAGAAACAACAAAATTTGGTAGAGCATACCTCTTATATCAATTATCTCAAGGCGTGAGGTGATAAACTCACATATTTGGCAGTATACAGGGATATGGATCAGGACAATATTAAATTACTGTTGCATTTCCACAATTGAGGATTGTACATGGAACTGGAATCACTTATTATAATTAAAATAAAACTGAGTTTATGACTATAATTTACATCACAATGAACAAGCATTGACGTCTTTTAATTTAACAAAAAAATATATCTAGTGAGATTTGCGGTAATATGAAAAATAAAATTTAATCTAAACAAAAAAAGATATTGGCATGAACTTGAAGTGAGATGTGATATCGCCGCTGATTACATTCTTCTTCATGTTATGAATGCATAACATGTCTGATGCTTTAATTACCTGATGTCTGCATACACCGCTGTTGAACTTGAAATTCCTGGGAAAACCTATGAGCTGAAGTCGGGAGCCGTCTGCTGTTATCTTCTTATATAACAAGGAGTTGGCCTACATACCATGTACGCGTGTAGGGAGCTCCAATGTAATTACGTCCACTCAATATATTATAAGAAATTGACAAATATTATTGAAACATCTTGTGAAGTCCATCCTCACAAGAAGATGATGTTTCTTTATCAGCATAGTACTCGTCTCTGCTCGGATACAACCACCACCTGTAGACCTCCTCGATTATTACTTCTTCAAACACAACTCTTAGTTCTGATCATCACTCTAAGACCACTTCTTCCATTTGATACATCTGCCTGATACATATGATCTGATAGATATGATACCTCTCACCACCGTTGCCTCGACTTTTATAACCTCGCGATGACGACTCATCTCTCTACTCTCTGTTCATCCCTTCCACCTCAATATACAGTAGCTGGCGAATACTGACACTTGATCGCAATCACGTGTCCACGCACTGATGTCATCAGTCATGTGTCGTATAAGCGTACCCAAGCGGATTACAGTGACTATGCGGCATGAGTCACCGGAAAACCTACTTGCACATAACATTCTCAGTTAAACATAGCCTCGATTGCAAAATACTCTGCCAACACATCTGCCTAGAGTTACAAGCCACAGAATGACTATATCAAACCAACAAATCTCACTTACTAATATACAGCATAATTACAAACATATTCACTTAACCTATGATTAAATACAATAATATGAGTGATACCTAATTATTACAGTCTAAATGATGAGAAACAGAATATAAAAATCTAATGAATTGGGTTAATAATAATAATAATAATAATAATAATAATAATAATAATAATAATAAAAATAAATACTGAATGGAATCTGTAACCCTGTTGTACGGTTACAGAACGCCTCCCTCATGAAATAATCGATTAAATGAATCGATTGATTCATGAAATATATACATAATCACCTGAAATCGAGTACACCATAGATACATGTATAAAAATGCCCTTTACAAATTGGGTACATAGTATCATCCATCTGGATGTTCGTTGTTACACATATAAAACATTGATCAATTATCATTTTCACTTTGATTATACAGTATTATTTACATACAGATTACATTTCTTTCTCACTTCTGTCGTTTCAAACGTTCATTTAGTGTCCAAAAGTAATTCTCGAAGACATTTCATTATATACACTGTCTCCAAGCACTGGAGTTTATTGCACTGCCGTGCTTCACTTAATATCACAACACACGCTAATTTCACTGAAGTCCTGTTCGCAATGCCAGCTTCATAAAACATGGTGAATTAACATAATAATGAAAATTAATCAACAAACTCACATGATATATTTCTTAAGATTTCTTATATTGTATGTGCCTACGATATTTCCTTCCTTGTCTTCTAATGAATAAGCACATTTCCCAATCCGTTTCACTACGGTGAAGTATCCCTGATATAACAAGAAAAACTTAGAAAATTGACCAGCTTCTGCTGATGACGGGAGTGGCACTCTGAGTAAAACCTTGTCACCAAGTTCAAATTCATCCAATGTGGTCTTCTTCTGCTGGCGAATTCGCTAATCTCCTGCTTTCTTTAAATTCTCCCTAGCCAGCTGGATATAAAAATCCTTAGTTTTCTCCTCTCCCAAGTCCAAGCCTAACATACTCGCAATTTCATCAGTAGGCTTCCTGCCGTGATGAATTTCATAGGGCGTAAATCCAGTGGACTAGTGCAACGTGATGTTACACCAACGTTCGACATTACTCAACTGTGAAAACCACGAGTTGTGTCTGTCATGCACATATGCCCCAAATATACGTCCTATTTCACGCATCGTTCTTTCAACCATATTGCTTTGCGGGCAACGTACCGATGAAAATATAGTTTTGATCCCCAGTTCATTTAGTTTGGTATTCCAGATCTTCGAAATAAACTGGCTGCCATGATCAGATAGTATTCTGAGGGGACATCCGAACTCAGGAATATATCTGTCCACGACCTGTTTGAGACAACCCCTCCCTGTAGCTTTCCTCAATGGGTACACCTTGACATATTTGCTGAAGGCATCAATCAAGACAAAAACAAATTGGTAACCATATCTGGATTTAACTAACGGTCCAAACAGATCAACACTAATAAGCTTCCCGGGTCTGTCAACAATAACAGCCTGCCTGGGCCCCTCTAGAAGTCTAGTCGGGTGCTTAGAGCGTTGGCAGAGATCACACGTAGCGAGTATTTTCCTCACGTGCCTTCCCATATTCCTCCACACAAAGTTACCCTGAATAGCATATAAGACCTTATTTGCTCCAAAATGACCCAGCTCCTTATGATAAAACCAAATCATATCCTCTTGCAGGGCTTTAGGTACACATACTTTGAACTTCCCAGAATAACATTTCCGAGTGAGAAAACCATTACGTAATTTATACGTAAGTTTGCCGTTCTCTAGAACAGTACCTGGTTCCTTATCTCGAAGCGAGGTCAACAGTCCCGCCAACTCTTCTTCTCTTTCCTGCTGAAGACGTCCTTTCAAGTTGTGATCCTGTGTCAGAGGACAACAATTATGTGGTGATTGTGAGTGGTACAAATGACATTGCTGCAAATGAAGGTGAGGAACTAATTACGACTCTCAGAGGTAAGATTTCCAAACTACCTGACTCAAAAGTAATTGTAGTAAATGTGCCACCCAGGTATGACCTTTTAGAGGACTCATGTGTGAACAAAGCTGTACATGATGTAAATATAAAAATCAAGAGATTATGTAAGAGTTTTAGAAATGTCTATGTAGTAGATACTTTAGGTCTTGGCAGGCAAATGTTCACTAGACATGGGTTACATCTAAATGGTAATGGAAAAGCAACTCTCTGTAGACAAATTGCTACAAATTGCTACAACAGATAACGAAGTCTATCTCTTTCTGCAGTATTATCAGTCATCGAGCCAACACAAATCAAAATACCTTCTTTCACCTCTAAAGAGACAGTATTTTCCTCCTTAGGGAGATACCTGCTGAGAAAGTCAGCCATAACATTATCTTTCCCTTTAATATGACGTATCTTAAAATCATATTCACTTATGGCTAAAATCCAACGAGTCATACGATTACTAGTTAGTTTGTAAGTATTTAAGAATACCAAGGCCTGATGGTCAGTCCATATCTCGAATTTATTACCTAAAACATACATTCTAAACTTACTTAATGAATACATGATTGCAAGAAATCCAATCTCAGTGATCGTATATCTCTTTTCTGCCATATTGAGCCCACGACTTGCCAAGGAAACGATGCCTAAATTGCCGTTATCATCTCTCTGACATAAACATGCAGCAACTCCCTTCTCTGAACCATCAGTCATGGGAATAAATTCACGATCTGGCACTGGATATCTGAACATAAGTGCTTCATTAAATCCATCCTTCAACTTCTGGAAAGCCTCATCATGTTCTGTCCTCTACTTCCACTTCGCACCTCCTTTCATTAGCTCACGAAATGGCTCTAACAGCGCAGAATATTTACCCACAAAACGTCGAAAGTAATTACACATTCCCAGAAAAGATTTCAATTGTTTAACATTACGTGGAGTAGGAGTGTTGTTTATCTTGTCTAATCTCGTCTGTTCTGGTTTTACCCCCTGTTCAGATACAGTGTGTCCCAAAAATGTAATCTGTTGTGAACACAATGTCGATTTACTCAGTTTTAATGTAAATCCCCCTTCCCTGATTTTATGTAGAACAATATGTAAGTGTTTAATGTGTTCCTCAAACGTGTGGCATGCTATAACAATGTCGTCTATGTACATGGTCACAAAACTATCCGTATCTCTCCCTAATACTTTACTCATGGCCCCAATTAATGCTGCAGATGAAGTACGGGTCCCGAAAGGCACCCTAGCGAACTGATACAAGCAATTATTGTATGCAAAAGCCGTAAGTGGACGGTCGCTTTCTCTAAGTGGAATCTGCCAGAAAGATGACGACAAATCAAAAGTAGAAAACCATTTTCTACCTTCAAAACGTTGAATAAGTTCCTCTACCGTCTCCGCCCTTTGCTGATCGGCTTCAATTCTCATATTCATTAAACTGCCATCAATGCACAATCTTACCGTGTTATCCTTCTTAAGTATAATAACAAGTGGATTCAAATTAGGACTACATGATGGTTCAATTATATTATAATCTAGCATAATGTCAATCTGCCCTTCAACAGCGCTAGCGTATTTTAACGGAATGGGATATTTCGGTCCTACAAAAGTTGAGTTATCAAGAACCTTAAATTTGTGTTCGTAAAGATGTGTTCTACCAGGCCGGTCACTAAAAACATCACTATGTGATATCAATAATTCACACAATTCGTCCCTCTGACTCTCCGCTAAATTACATTTCTCCACTGTCTCATACAATTCATCTCTAGAATCTCTCTGTATAGACACATGGCAGACATCAATATTTTTCCTAATATTAGGAATTTCACAAGGCCCTTCCGTACTAGAACACACTTTATTCGCACTAATTTCTGACAAAACATCATATGGTAACCTGACTTCCCTGCTACTCTTTCCCCAAATAAGATTGACATTACACAGATCAAAATTTAATTTAGCCTTGTGACACGTTAACCAGTCGGTACCTAAAATAACGGCATAAACTAAATTAGGCACAACTAAGCATGGTTGGAAAATACATTCTCCACTTATGTTAATGGGGACAGCTATTTGTTTATTCACTCTTTGAGACTTGTTTCCAACAGCTGTTACGATGAACGTATTCCTCACTGGAATTTCCGCTACATCATACTTCTCTCTCAAAACTTCCTCATACAGCTTGGAATTTACACATGACTTCTCACTACCAGAGTCCAACAAAATCTTAACTTTTCTGCCGCATATCAGCACTTCAATCGTCGGTGTAACAGTAACACTACTTAAATTATCCTCATTACATAATATAAGATCACTTAACAAATCTTGCCTTATATCTAAATTTGAATTACACTTACAAAATTTATTGTCTACGATTAAGTCGTCACTTAAAACATTTGAATTATTGCTACTTAGGTCACAATCATGTTCACTTACAACTATAGGCTGGTCGACATTAACATACTTATCTACCTTATACGTGAACTCACCATTTACGGACTGTCTCAGTGACCTGTTTATACAGTCCGTTGCGCGTTTAAATTACTTGGTTCGGTTACGACTTGTTGGTTACACACCTCAGTCGGCCTCCCTGTTACCTATTTCCTCTAGCGTCATTATTATTATTATTATTATTATTATTATTATGGCCTGTATTCTCCCGCATCCCAGCTTCTGCTTGATTTCCATAATCACGCCTCCCAGTCCTGAAATGTTCCGAACTATTTTGATAATTTCTCTCCCAGTGGAAATTATTATTAGGTCTCTCCTGATATTCTCTTCTGTAGTTACCATTATTCATAGGCCTGTCTTGATTATTAGATTGGTTACCCCTTCCTTCTACATTCCTATTTAGTGTCCTACTATTATTCAAGCTACTACCTAAAGCATCAACACTTTCCAACAAAATTTCCATTTCCTTAATAGTCTCCACTTTTTTGCATACAAACAGCTTCTCTTATTCTATCGGGATAGTGCTTAGCCATAAGTCTAACTATATCAGCCTCAGGTCCAATACATTCTAAATTTCTCCACACCAAAACATGAGCCAAAACATATTCTGTCATTCTAACACCCTTGTTAGAATTATACCTGCCAAACATTACTCTCTCTCTCTCTCTCTCTACTCTGAACACCTTCACTCCAAAATTTAGCTATGAATTTTTCCTTAAATTCAGTTAGATTAGACACCGAGCTTTTATATACCTGAAACCAAGACTTAGTCTCTCCTACGAAAGCATTAGATAAGATCTCCAATACAGTTTCCCAGCTAATAATATTGTCTCTTAATTGAACAGCAAATTTCTTCTCTACTACTCTCATAAATTCCATCGGGTTAAATTCTTTCCCAGAAAACTTAGGTATATCATGATCTCTAGTGATTAAACCATTATTTACAATTACCCCACGTACATTCTTACTATCACGCACTTCTTGCTGGAGTACTCTCTGGCAACTCAGAAATTTTTCTTCCACTGTTTCCTCAGGCTTTTATTGAATTTTTATTAATTCTTCCAACTTTTTTTCCGATTCTCTCACTTTCTGTGATAATGATTTTTGTTCTCTCTCTAGATCACCTACTTCTCCAAGTTTTCTTTCCACATGTTCTACCCTACTAATACATTTCCTAGTTTCTTGCACCACTGTATTGGTTATCTTTTCAAACCTTTCTTCTACTAACTCATTGATTTCTCCTTTATTAGACTCGATCTTGGCGCCTAATTCATCAATCTGTTTGATGCATGTCTCACTAATTTGCTCTATTTCCGTATGGAGATTGCTCCGACCCAATTCCATCTCAGCTCTGATGTCACTGCACTCCCTATTCACCTTACTTTCTAAATTATTAATTTGCTTACTTATGTCTAACACCTTATGATCTATCTTATTACTAACATCATCAATCTTCTTATTAATACTATTTATGACATTATCCTGAGCTTCAATTTTCCCACTCATAATCTTATTCTGAGATTCAATTTTCTCACTAATGACCGCTTCAATTCTTTCACTCATAATATTATTCTGAGATTCAATTTTCTCACTAATGACCGTTTCAATTTTCTCACTCATTATTCTGAGATTCAATTTTCTCACTAATGACCGTTTCAATTTTCTCACTCATAATATTATTCTGAGATTCAATTTTCTCACTAATGGCATTATTCTGCTCAGTCATTTTGGACATCAGCAAATTAAATAAACCCAGGTCAATCACCCCTTTACTTTGATCTTGCGTGACAGCGTTTTCCTCACTTTCTACTATTTTCTGACTTTCAGCAGGTCCCAACTTAGTCACCAACTTCCTATTTATGTTACCACCTTGGATTTCCTTGGACACAATAACCTCAGCCTCATCACCTGACTGCATATTGCTATCCTTGTCCATCTTCGGTTTCCTACTAATTTTTCGCGATCTCAAAGCTATTTCCCCTTGCACTTCCTCTGACATTACCCCTTAAATACAAACTTCAACAAAATGACCTTCCTAACATTACTCGGTAAATTTAACATGTGCGTACTCATTAAAAAAACTGATCCATGTATATTGCCATTCAGAAATACTTTTTCTGAACCTTTCGAGTCCCACGTTGCTGGCGACACGTTGTGGCTACTCCGACCACTACTCTTATACCTTCATCTCCTTCACACAATATACATAACATTTGTTTGAGCGCCAGTTGCTTTTTTAAATAAAGAAACAACAAAATTTGGTGGAGCATACCTCTTATATCAATTATCTCAAGGCGTGAGGTGATAAACTCACATATTTGGCAATATACAGGGATATGGATCAGGACAATATTAAATTATTGTTGCATTTCCACAATTGAGGATTGTACATGGAACTGGAATCACTTATTATAATTAAAATAAAACTGAGTTTATGACTATAATTTACGTCACAATGAACAAACATTGACGTCTTTTAATTTAACAAAAAATATATCTAGTGAGATTTGCGGTAATATGAAAAATAAAATTTAATCTAAACAAAAAAAGATATTGGCATGAACTTGAAGTGAGATGAGATATCGCCGCTGATTACATTTTTCTTCATGTTATGAATGCATAACATGTCTGATGCTTTAATTACCTGATGTCTGCATACACCGCTGTTGAACTTGAAATTCCTGGGAAAACCTATGAGCTGAAGTCGAGAGCCGTCTGCTGTTATCTTCTTATATAACAAGGAGTTGGCCTACATACCATGTACGCGTGTAGGGAGCTCCAATGTAATTACGTCCACTCAATATATTATAAGAAATTGGAAAATATTATTGAAACATCTTGTGAAGTCCATCCTCACAAGAAGATGATGTTTCTTTATCAGCATAGTACTCGTCTCTGCTCGGATACAACCACCACCTGTAGACCTCCTCGATTATTACTTCTTCAAACACAACTCTTAGTTCTGACCATCACTCTAAGACCACTTCTTCCATTTGATACATCTGCCTGATACATATGATCTGATAGATATGATACCTCTCACCACCGTTGCCTCGACTTTTATAACCTCGCGATGACGACTCATCTCCTTACTCTCTGTTCATCCCTTCCACCTCAATATACAGTAGCTGGCGAATACTGACACTTGATCGCAATCACGTGTCCACGCACTGATGTCATCAGTCATGTGTCGTATAAGCGTACCCAAGCGGATTACAGTGACTATGCGGTATGAGTCACCGGAAAACCTACTTGCACATAACATTCTCAGTTAAACATAGCCTCGATTGCAAAATACTCTGCCAATACATCTGCCTAGAGTTACAAGCCACAGTATGACTATATCAAACCAACAAATCTCACTTACTAATATACAGCATAATTACAAACATATTCACTTAACCTATGATTAAATACAATAATATGCGTGATACCTATTTATTAGAATCTAAATGATGAGAAACAGAATATAAAAATCTAATGAATCGTGTTAATAATAATAATAATAATAATAATAATAATAATAAAAATAATAAATACTGAATGGAATCTGTAACCCTGTTGTACGGTTACAATAAATAAATAAATAAATAAATAAATAAATAAATAAATAAATAAATAAATAAATAAATAAATAAATAAATAAATAAATAAATAAATAAATAAATAAATACATAAATAAATAAATAAATAAATAAATAAATAAATAAATAATACACGGAGATTGTGTGGAGCAGGGCCTAGGAAGATTGCATCCCTCACGACAACATCGCAGATGTGCTCAATTGGATTGGATTAAGGTTCTTAGTGTGTTCATCGAACTAGTCATCCAGAATTCAGGAGCGATTCGACGGCGCGTTGCCATATGTACAATATATTTCTTGTAAAATGTTTACCTGAAAGAGTAAGTAAACTACTCTACATTGTAGTAGTTCGTCGACAATTTGAGCTTTTACAAAATCAAAGCGAAGCACCCTTGACATTGCTACATAAAGCCCTCCATGATCAAATATTGATTCAGTGTTTGAACTTGTTACTTGTTGATGATCATTGCAAATGTCAGTTTTACAGAAAATTACCTTCTTATTCTTGTTCTGGGTAAGTTGCAAAATCAATTCACGAAGTAAAAACCATTTCACCAGTTGATAAACCGGTCAGTACTTCTGATAAAATCGAATGGGAAATGGGTACATCATAGTTTGTGAAAATGACTGCCTTTCCAACAGACTGCAGCTGGTGCGTGCTCAGGTATCATCGATTTGACAAATACTTCGTCACTGTTCACCGCGCATTCCAATAGCAATTTGGACGTCTTGGTACTCCCGTGTCATCAATCCAAAAGTCGTACGAACAGTTTGACGACAGAGGATATATGAGGAGTATTTGTTCAAAAGGCTCTATTTCCACCCTAATAAAGTGGAGGTAAAACGCAATGAAACGTAAAATAAAAGGCACATGGAACGTACCCATGATCGGATATGGTACTACTTTTAAGGAATTATATCTTTCTGGTCTGGATTGCTCATGGCGTTCGATAATAATAATAATAATAATAATAACCGTACGGGCTCAGCTACCGTGTGCAGACATTTCAATTTGACGCCATCTGGCTGTCTGCTCGTCAATTTCGACGTTCCGTTTTACTCTAGGCCCCCACTAGATGGCAGACCGAGTAAACCGAAACTCTCTTGTCCGTCTATGGCTGAGATTTAATGAATTTTGTCGGGTAAACACCAAATGTGTCACCAGAGATCTTTTACATGCCGACATCGTACGACATGGAGTGTCGAATGGACTTTTTTCCGCCCTTCAAAAATCCGACTACCTCTGCCGGGTTTGAACCCGCTATCTTGGGATCCGGAGGCCGACACTCTACCGCTGATCCACAGAGGCAGCTATGGCATTCGATAGTATTCATTTACAGGAATGCATATGGACGAAATACTAAACAAATTTTTGAACTGGAAATAGCACCTTTGGAACAGACAGTTCTCATATATGTCATTAAAGAAAGTTTCGTGTGGAGTCCTCAAAATTCAACAGGTTAATTTACAGTGTGACAGATTCTACGAAAGCCATTGTAGATGTTCACGTACGAACTGCAACAGGTAAGAAATCTGCAGCTTGATGATCCCGCCAAGTGGTGGGAGCTTTGCGAAAATTGGTTTGCTACAATGGAAAAGGATGAAGGCTTGCCGGGCGGTATCATTATAAGTGATGAAGCAATATTTCATTTATCCGGATAGATCAATATATACAATTTCTGGCTTTTGAAATCCCAAAACCCGTACGCTATAATTGAGATGGAACGTTACAGCCTCAATGTGAACGCGTTTGGTGGGCGTGTGTTGGGCAATTTCTCTTCGCCGAAGAGACTATCACGGGACATTTTGTGTATCTAGACAAGGTGGAAAGTTGCTTAGTTCCTCAACTCACGGATGAGAAGCAGTTCATTTTCCGACAAGACGGGGCCCCACTACAATGATACGTGGACGTTAAGCATTACCTGAACGAACACGTATCCGATCGATAGATTGATTATACAGCTATCGCAGATGGTTACCAAGTTCACTGAATCATACAATGCGTGGAATTTCATCAAGGACAATGTTAACACCTTTCCACTTGCAACGTATTTCCGAAATGGAGAAAGTGCATTAACACCTCCTTCGGGAACCTCACTCAAGATATGTTGCAGAAAGTCATGTGAAAATGGAAAATCCTCCTCGATATCTGTCGTGTTCAACTTAGGGCGCACATTTAAGGTGAAACATTACATTATAATATGGTGCATTTCTATTCAGTACCTCGCTAATTATAGAATCACAGAAACCATCAACTTGTGGAAATTATATACAGGTGTATTTAAATTATATCGACCAAAAAAAATCAGGGATACTCTTCGTGTTATATAAAGAACGATGGCGCAATCGGATTGGTGGAGTAAATTTTTCTTTTCGTGAAAATGAGGTTACTTTCTTACTTCCGGGCGTGCGATTCAAATTGAAGAACTTGCCTTATTTGCTGTGTCCTGAAGAGAAAGCTGTTCTACACCAATCCGATTGCGCCTAACTTAACCACCGTAAATATTTCTTACACACCAACGAACACTGAACTACTGCTTTAAGAGGAGGAAAGTGTGAGGAGTGGGGTTTCATAAGAGCAGAGCAGACGGGAATAAAAATACGACACGGGAGAGGTGGTGGTGGTGGTGATTATTGTTTTAAGAGGAAGTACAACTAGGCAACCATCCTCTATATAACACTAATCAAAGAGACAAAACTGAAGGGATCCGACACTTCGAAAAGTGAAGATATCGGCAAAAGGAAGCCAAGGGCCACGAAGGGCGTGAAAATGAAAGACTCCCTAGCCCTCGCAAACCTAATAGCGCCGGGGTCGGAAAAGAACAAGAGTTGACCAAGAGAGGTCGGATAGGATAGATGAACATGAGGAGCCGGGCACAAGTAAGTGGAAGCAATGCCAGGACTCAGCTAAGGGCCCCGTTGTTGCCAACCCACGCTCCAAAGTTCAGAGCCCCTAGGGCCCTTTTAGTCACCTCTTACGACAGGCAGGGGATACCGTTGGTGTTATTCTACCCCCCCCCCCACCCACAGGGGGGTGACACGGGAGATACAGCAGGGGAAATATTTAACACTCTTGAGAGCAGCTGCAGGAGTATGTGGAATGTAGAAGTTGTGTGATAATTTTGAGAAGGAAGGCACAGGTAATTCATTTATTTTATTTTAATTAAGTTAAGTGATTGTACATACTTGTAAATAACGTACCGTGTCTTAAGGTTAATATTGCTAAATCAGATTTGAGTCTGGGACATTTAAGTGTTTCCTTTGCAAGTGATTTGTTCTCAGATAGCCTTATACTCCTTAGTATCTAGCCTGCTGCTAATTTCGCATCACGACAACAAGTCGTTTCAATTGTGACTTACCTCACCCGTGAATCTCGGCTGAAGATCAAGCTGGTCACCGCTGTACGTCCAGGATCCCATTTCTAGGTTGCAATTCTGCGTGTCGAATGGCCAATAGCGAAGATCAAGAGTACAGAAGACGATCATAAGGGATGGAGGTACACATAGCGTACTGCCATCATTGTACACTAGGCAATGAGTACTGGCGTAGTGGTCGACCATGCTTCCTGTAGCACTGGAAAGAAATATCAGTTCATGTCCATAGGCGTTACTACTACTACTATTCATTCTCATGCAGTAAGATGTTTAGTATTTTCTAAAACCAGGGCGAATGAAGTACACGAAAGTGCTGGAACCCATGTGGTTCTGCGTTACCTCCGCAAGGTGGTGCTAGTGTCAATTGGTCTTTAACACGACTTTATAGCGTAATATGAAACAATTGGACCTGGAGCTTGTCGGCGCTGTACTGCTAGACTTCTGCACATAAATTAAATGCAGATTAATGCGCCTGTTATTGGGTGTTCTATATAACGCACTGCAGTAATTTTTGCAGAAAAATGGTAAAAAATATGCGATGCAGAATATACACAGTTATTGAAAACGATCACTTACAGCTGGAAAGAAACTTAAAATACTTTTCTTGCTGCTTTAGAAGATGACCTGAACTTCGCCTCTCTTGGTATTTCCTTCACCTGAAAAATAAATCTGGAATTAATGTAATGAAATAACATTTTGTGTAAATGTAATACCAGATGATCCTCTGAAGAGAAAACAAATTCGAAATACTTGAAGTTCATATGTCATATCCACACTGTCTGAAAATATATCGGGTCTTCCCCTTTTAAGCTTTTCTTTCATTGTAACATCTACATGTTTTAGAACGTCATAGAAGGCATTGAGACACTTAGGGTCACCATCGCCAAAAACCCGGAATTTGGAAGGAACGCTTACATCACTAAGGACACAGTGAGTTTCAGAATCATATTCTAACGATTTCACACACACTCGTCGCTCGGTACAATTTTATTTGTTGTTCTGTGAATCAAGCAACCACACAAATAACACATTTGATTATCGCCTGCTCTAGCTGAACTGTTATAATTTATTGACAGATCTATGGGATCGAGCCTGTTTTAATATCTGTCAGTGAAATAGTGTCCTTATGTTCATGAATATTTCCCTTTACCTTCCTCCTTCACCGTCTTTCTTCCCGTGCCATTGATCTTATCTTTTTCGTGAAGACACTTTGTGGTCAATAACAGTGAATGAGCGAATTCCTTTCATGGTACGTACAGCCTTGCGTACAGCCCATATAGGTCGATACACAAGGAGATGAGAAAAATAAATAGCATCGGAAATGTTCCTCATATCACGTGTAAATATCTCAAGTACTTCTCTGTTTTCGAAGCCATGCACACTAAGTGTTCTATAAAATGCAAGGCCCTATCGCAATTGACCTTCTAAAACGTTGCATCGCCAAAATTGTATTTATCTTTAGAAAAACCTTAGGATTGATGTACCTTAAGATTTACATTCTGACAGAAAACAGCCTGGCATGATGCTGACTACATTTAATAACAATACTCAATTCAGACGCAAACATATTATACAGTGCGTCGTGCCTACACAATGTTGCTTTCAACTGCTAATCGTTCAGACTTAAAGATCTGTGCGGCGGGTGGTTTTGAAATATGGAACTGATTTCTCTGGACTACGAAGCCTTATGGAAGTTCCAACACTTGATTATCTACTCGTCCTGATAAAACAGATGACAAGATCTCGTGGGATGAGGGAGATGGTACTCAGAAGTGCAGATCGGCCAGGTCCATGCACTCCGTAAGGTTGTGTATTATGGCCATAGACATTAAATTACTGTATATGACATGTTTTTACGGTCAAATGCCCTTCCTAACGCCAACCTCAGTCGAGGAGCTGATGAATGTGATATGAATGATGGTGAACGAAATTGGATAAGACGGTGGAAGGAATCGGCTGTGGTCTGTGAATAGGAAATGACCCGGCATTTGCCTGGAAATGAAAATGAAAAACTGTAAAAGGCATTCTCTAGACAGTTGACGGTGCGGTTCGAACCCACTCATCCCCCGAATGCAGAGCTTGGCTCCATAGCCAAATCACTACTACATGTTTCAGTGATGGTTGGTTTTGTGTGTATGTGTATTTGTGAGAGTGAGTGAGAAAATTACGGGACAAACGCAAACCCCAGTCCCCAAGTTAGGAAAAATAACCAGATGCGATTAAATTTCGAAAACCTGTCGGAAACCGAACTAAAGGCCCTCTGAACAGAAGGCCACGGTGCTGACCAATCACCTATGGAGCGAGAGAATCCTGACAGCCTATCTGTGGGCTGAAATCGCATTGGTTGTCGTCCAGCTTATTGATCACACTCACTTTTGTAAGAAGCCTGTGAACACCTAATCATAGAATGACCTCGATAGCTGTTACACACTTTTCTATTCTTTACTAGTTTCGTCCAATCAGAAGGCAGCTTAGACAAATTCCTTGCTAATCCAATTATTCTAAGAAGCCATTTCATCCCTGCTTTCCCACGGTATCTATCCCTCCTGCTTTATGACAATGTATTTTATGCCCATCCTTTCCATTTCCACGATTATAATTTCAGTGACATAATTGTTATCCTACTCCCACTCCGCCCGGCTCCTTGCCCAAAAGGTTAGCATTGAGATCTTCGATTAAGAGATTCCCAGGTTCAATTCCCGACCATGTTGGGGATTTTAATTGCGTCTGGATAATTAATTTGTGTTCATATTAAAACTATTCATTCACAGGCATGTCACACTACGAACTATCACAGAAATATGCAACAGTGAATACATTCCTCTATTAAAAGCTTGTGCGAGGATGAGCGTATATCTGGTCTAGGTTCACAAGTGCGATGCAGATACCACGACCCACCCAAGGACTGAAAAAGCAGAAGAAACGGAAGGGAAAGATTATTCTCCACCCAATGAACTCGGTTGTTCGGGATTTCGACAGAAATATTTCGTTTTTTACATTAATAATATTCTGAAAACATATTCTTTTTTGCATCTGTCTAGCGATTCCTTAGGATGTACAAGAGAGTTGCTCAGCTGGGCGCACGTTGAGGCTAGCCCGATGCGGCCGGCCTCGCTTGTCTGAAATGTGGGCAGCCTACGTACCAGTCAAGTGAGGGAGCGAACACACTCGGTACGGTACAGGAGCAGTGAAGTTTGAGTGTGACTGCAAATCTCTCCTTGCAACATTGAAATATATTTTAAAATATTTGGGTTTGATTTTTACTGCGCTCGATATTAATATACATGGTTTTATTTTCCTGTATTTACATATTCAAGGAAAACTGTCGCGTTTCAAGTTTTGTATTACAATGTACAAATATTCGGGTTTGAAGCATGCAAGCTACGATTTACAATTTCTTGGATGGGAGTGACAGAATTTATACTAGAAAAGTAAAATTTCTATTATTCATTCAGTAAAACTTAATATATTTACATACTTCAATAAGTGTAATGCTTAATTTTGCACAGTGTTGTCATGCTACGTGACTTTCATTGAGCTGAAAATAGTATTTAAAACCTATCAGAGGTCCATTGATAATAGCGAGCTAATAGTGAGCTAATTTCACCACTAGTGAAGATACGTGTGTTATTACTATACAAGTACAAAAACACTGTAAATACCATAACAAGTAGACATACCGTCTTCTTCTACCGCTTTTCACACATCTGTGTGGTCGCGGGTGTGAACTCTGTCAAACATGGGGTTTTTGCCTTGTTTTACATCCGGATGCCCTTCCTGACGCCAACCCCATAGGGGTAATGTGCTCATTGCTGCGTGTTTCTATGGTCGTTGGTAGTGCATTGCGTTCTCTGAATATGAAGAGGAAAGTGTTGGGACAAATTCAAACATCCAGTCTCCGAACCAGAAGAATGATTCAGATTCGAATAAAATCTCCGATCCGGCCAAGAATTGAACCTGAGACCCTCTGAACCGAAAGCCTCAACACTGACCATTCAGCCAATGAGTCGGACAACAAGTAGATATACAGTACGTATGTCTTCTAATAAATAATTTAAGTAATATTATTCCCGGTGAACATGATTGGATTGCTGGTTAATTTATCAGGTCGTTTACACTCAATCAACAACTATAAGAACAACCCCTGTCCGACTCGTTGGCTGAACGGTCAGCGTACTGGCCTTCGGTTCAGAGGGTCCCGGGTTCGATTCCCGGCCGAGTCGGGGATTTTAACCTTAATTGGTTAATTCCAATGGCACGGAGGCTGGGTGTATGTGTTGTCTTCATCATCATTTCATCCTCATCACGACGCGCAGGTCGCCTACGGGAGTCAACTAGAAAGACCTGCACCTGGCGAGCCGAACCCATTCTGGGATATCCCGGCACTAAAAGCCATACGACATTTCGCACAACAACCCACAGTTAATCAGTGTTACGACTTATTATGTTAGGAATGTTTGTAAAGTATACACCTCTTAAAATATAATAGCAAACACTATAAATCAATGCGTAGGCATCCAGAATATTTTGAGGTGCGCGTAAGGTTTTTGTTCTAACCGGTCAGTATACGCAAACAGAACAGATATAACCAATTTATTTCAACGTAAGTTTGAAAGTGACCTGGATTTCTGTCCACTAGCATAAAAAAATAATAGTGCGAACATTTACGTTCACGGCCTGGGACGTAACTACAGCTACTGTCACTGAAGCGCACACACTGGTCGCTCGCCCGTCCTCTTACTGTCCATGCTGTGTGCTCGCCCGCGGGCCGAAGCGCCCAGCGTGAGCACCTCTGATCTGCAGTGAGTACACAATGATTTTCCTAAAACATTACTGATTTCAACTTTCTCCCTGCTATGGATATGACGCTCTTAATGGTTATTCGTCTGTCGGATGGAGACTTTAAGCCGTCAGTAGACCCCTTGGTGTTATTGGACAGTAGTCGACACCAGTTTTTCATCTTCTCTCCCTACCTAAATATCATGCACATCATTTCACACTCGCAAATAAATAAATAAATAAATAAATAAATAAATAAATAAATAAATAAATAAATAAATAAATAAATAAATAAATAAATAAATAAATAAATAAATAAATCTAGAAATGCTGCTTCCACTTCTGAAGGGGGACTTGTTTCTGAGGTTCATTCAGTGTAAGACTTAAGTGTGTGTCCAGGGGCGTATAACAGAGTGCATAGTCACTGACTTGTCATCGAGGCGACCGTGGCTCGAATTCGAGCTAATGAAAATGTAACTTCTCTCTTGGTACTCTGACATTTATCTTCTCTATTTCTTCAAAACTGAAGACTTCGGGGGTAAATAATGATAACCCACATTTTGTAAGTTCTGAGATATAAAGGAATGAATGTTCACAAAATATTTACTGTTTAAATGTTGAATCTTTGAAATATCTTACTGAATACAACGACATATGTAATTCTTCTTTATATAACATCCAAAGAAAATGGTATACAGAACCAGTATTACAGATAATTAATGTATTAATGTGCCTATCAATTTGAGGGTTGTAATTGCTTACATATAATATTGATAAAC
The DNA here is from genome assembly GCF_040414725.1 of Anabrus simplex. Lineage (NCBI taxonomy): Eukaryota > Metazoa > Arthropoda > Insecta > Orthoptera > Tettigoniidae > Anabrus > Anabrus simplex. Next base: position 98,800,781 of record NC_090273.1, read on the forward strand.
GTAGTGAAATGACAATGCAAGAAAACATCCGCTTCTGAAGTTCTGGCCAAAGTGCTTTGTATACCACCCTATACTAGACTTAACTAAAGTTGGCGTCTGACAGGTAAGGTTGGAGGGAGGAGCATTGCACGTGCCATTTCACGATGTTGCCACATTCAAGCATTCTTTGCTACATGCTCTTACCCCTCGCTTCCGGCTCACTTGTTCCCTCTTTCATTCTGACCGCTGTGATCTGTTGTAGACTACCTGGCCAGGTGGTGTCGTCCCATTTGCGATCACTCTTATACAAACAATCAGGTTCTTATCAGTGACAATGACAGGTTTGGCAACTCCCAGAAAGACGAGCTGCCCTGGAGTTTTATCTCCATGGCAACCGCAGTCGCCCCTCCCTCGTTTCCATGGCAATCACACAGCCACTCCCTTTATCCCGCCCCGGCAGGCAGTAAAGGGACCTCCCTCTAAGAAATGTCACACGCCAACTCTTATTATTAGCAGTATAGATAAGGAGGAATAAAAAGGAACTTCATGTTGGATATAACTGTTTATAACAAAGAATTGAAAAGTAGAAAATATGAGATTTATCACTTTTTACCCCCGAGGTTTTCAATAATTACTCTCTGTTCGATAAGGGATACACCAGCTCAGCACACTGTTTATAGAGGAACCCCCAGCTCCAGATTTTTCGAGCAGGGGTACGTTAGGTTGGTACGCGTGCGTGGTTATCGGCACCCCGATATGATAAAGGGAGGAGGACGTGCCATCAGGTTTGGCTAACGAAATGGCGCATCAAGATCAATGTTGACAAGTGCCAAGCAGTGCTGTTCACCAAGAAGAACAGACGCACACGCAGACCAGTCAACAGAAAAGCGCTAAAGCTTTTCAACGAAGATATAGTGTGGCATGACAAAGTCAAATACCTAGGAGTAGTCCTAGACAGAAAGCTCACCATGCTACACCACATCAATGATATCCAAAGAAAAGCACACATACGACTTAGCCAGCTATATCCTATACTGAAGAAAAAGTCCAGTATTAACACGGAAGTAGCCATAAACATGTATAAGGCCCTAATCAGACCAATAATCATGTACGCAGCCCCAGCGTGGGGGTTCACTGCAATGACGAACCTGGATAAGCTGGAATTAATACAAAATAAATGCCTACGAGCAGCGACCAGACTCCCTTACGACACGCCAATACGCCAACTACGCAGTATTGCGAAAGTCAGCTCAATAAGGCACCAAATACGTAAACAGACACTAAACATGTACAAAAAGTCATGGAGTAATAAGATCAACCCGTTAATAAGCGGGATCGGACGCTACGACGTCGATCTGTACAAAAAATATCCTACACCGAAGCACATTCTGTTCAGCCACAGGGTTGGGTGGGCGAGAGGCCGATAGCCAACCCCCTCCCGCCAAGCTGACACCTATATACCACATAAACCCACACACTGCAGACACCTATGTAAATATGTAAATATGTTTCAGCTGTCCTAGACCCAGGGACCAGGCGAGGAAGATTGACAAAAAGTACAACCTAAGAAGACGACGGCAACGCAGTCAGACGGCCAAGGACGTATCAATCCACCCCCGCCCCCCGACAGAGACATGGGAGCGGAACACCAGCCCGCGCCCGATACACAGCACTAATATCTATCTGTTTAATAAGTTATCTCACTCCTATCTAGGTTGAACGCTGGACACGAGAGCAGGCAAACAGCCGGCACTCCAATGAGAACTTGTATATACATATGTTATTAATAACCTTAGTTTTAGATCTGCAATGACAAGTGTGTTCCAACAACACCGCATAGAGGGACATCGACAGGAGGAAGAAGATAGCCCCTTGCATGCAAAGCTTGGCTTTAATTCCCCCCTCTCCAAAAGGAGACTGGGCACCAGGGACTGCTGGCTGCTGGACAATGGGACGAACCTGTGGCCCAAAGCCCAGACGCTAGCAGACCCGAGCCGACCCGGCAGTGACAAGAAGGACTGATCCCCATAATAACAGAAAATTGCAAGGAAATGGTTATGATTGCATGACACCTATTCCTAACTAACACAACCTCTGGACTTTATCCAGCCCACATCCTTGCATGTGCTATCACAAGATGTCAGGTTTTACATGTAGGCTCTTTCTTCTTTCTGCCTATGTGGTTTTTTCCCTGACCCTTCAATACCATACTTCAACACCATATACCTAACACAAACTCTTGCCGTGGTAGCGAGTCTGACTCGGAAACCGGCAGATACTCCTTGTATCACTTCCCACTCCTCCCTGCTATCTCTTTCTTCTTCTTAGAAATAATAGCATGTCGGAGGCAATGTAGATTGAGCCGATGGTCACGCGGGGGGAGCGGGATTCGCCCCCCCCCCCGAAAAAAAAGCCATCGGGTTTATAGTGGCTGTCCGTATGTCCAGATGGAGTCTCGTTTAGCAGAAGTATTTTTAGGTTCCCCTCTTCAGTTACTGGTCCTCCGTGAAAGGTTAAGGGGAAGGGAGAAGGAAGGAGTTGTTCCTCCAAGTCGCTGGAAAGCCGCGGGGGGAGGGTTAGAGGGAGACGACACCCAGGCAAACGTAAGCACAGTAGAACAAGACTTTGTTTTACGTTGCACTGACACAGATAGTCTTACGGCGACGATGGCGTTGGAAAGGCCTAGAAGAGGGATGGAAGCGACCGTGGCCTTAATTAGGGTACAGCCCCAGAATTTGTCCAGTGTTAAAATGGGAAACTACGGAAAACCATCTTCAGGGCTACCTACAGTGGGGTTCGAACCCGCTATCTCCCGGATGGAAGTTCACAGCTGCGAGCCCCTAACCACACGGCCAACTCGCCCGGTAGAACAAAACTAGAGTAAGCAGATTCCCTTTTTGCAGGGTGCGGTTTGTGTGTATTTTGAAGTAATCTAATCTGTACGGAGGCAGCCATGTGAGATTATGGGTAATACATTCAAATTTAATTATTACTCTCTATTCGTTTCAAAATATTTTTCGACGTATAGAATCTACTGAAAATCTAGTCTTGACAGCCCCTATTCATCTTCTACCACTTTTCCCACTCCAGGTGGGTTCGCGGGTGCGAACTATGTCGCCCACGAGGATTTGGCCCCTTTTCGCGGCTGGATGTCCTTTCTAACGGCAGCCGTATTTTCTTCGTTCCGTTTCCTGCTACGGGATTGGGATGAGGTGAGATGAAAATTATTATTATTATTGCTTAAAGGGGCCTAGCATCTAAGTTTTCGGACCCTATAATCACCACGTAATAAAATAATATTTTAAAAAATAGCATACAAAAATTAAAATGAATCCAATATGTAAGGCGTGATAAAAAACTTTCCGTTTGAGGGTGTTGCTGCAGCGGACATGCAACATAGCGCGACTCCGGTGCGGGTATACAAGCATGGGCATGTAGACAAAGACATTCATGTCGCAGTCGTATCTTGCCGAGGTGAATGCGTTAAATGCGGCCACGTGAATTATGGCGACGTTATAACCAAATGCGTCCAAACAGGACCAACGTGGTGTTAATCTGTTCTTGGCTGCCAAAGGAGAAACACTGGTGGACATCCATCGGAGAATGAAGACTGTGTATGGGGCAGCATGTCTGTCGAAAACCACCGTGCGGGTCGCGTTTCGACACAAGGCGCCGGTCGATTTGGGAATCCAGCCTCATCCATTACGCCAACTCAAGTGGGAGACACTCGAGCACCCGCCCTATAGTCTTGATCTCTCCCCATGCGATTATCACGCTTTCGGTCCCCTCCAAAAAGGCCCTGAAGGGTCGACGTTTACTATAAGACAAGAACGTGCAGCAGGCGGTAACGGACTTCTTCACGCAGCAGGACACGGTGCTTTATAAGGGGATCTTCAACCTGGTGCGTCGATGGGATGAGTGCCTGAATGCTCACGACGATTTTGCCTGATTGGCATCCCGATTCAGGACTGTACGGTCGTCGAACGGAAACATTTTGCTCGCCTCTTGTAGGTTATTATTTGTCCAGTACGGTATAAGAGCCAAGCATCGGGTTAAGTTTTGAAAAGTACAGAAAGAGGTCTATTTTAGTTTCAATTAATTACAAATGATAGGGGCGTATAACTGGGTAACATCGTCTTTGGCATCTCAGCAGGCAACTAGTAGTAAATTCTAAGCAATATATGCGGGATTTTCTTGAATCGAACCGTCATATCCCTGTTCTTTACATTCCACTTGATAGTACAAACACCATATCAACAAAAACATATAAATACAGGGTAGATTACTTAATTACAAATGCTAATGCATTGGGAAGGAAATAGTTTTTGTTTCCACGGAAACAGTTCTTATTCTTTGAATAATATTGTTATTGATATCGTGTTTATTGTTCGACTATGAAGGTTCTGAACTAATTAAATTTGCTTAGCCCTTCGTGGGACTTAATAACGTACGATTATATGACAAATATACTACGGTATGAGAAATAGTAACATAAGAAACATGATACTTAACAGTAAAATGCAAATAAATTCCGAATAGATTTACATTCAGTTCCATTGAAAATCCACCATGTTCTGTATTTATTTATAGCATTTACTGCATAGTGGCATATATTTGTTCAGAAATAAAAGAAATGTCTGACACACAAAATGAAGGAATCCCTGAAAGACTTTCTTCTCTGGGAATATTTAAGGCCAGAAGTAAATAATAAACTGATTACTGCATTGCGGTGCTGTTCACTGTACGGTCAGCACTTTGGCTACATAAGGAGTACGATCTTCAACAACGCATGCCAATAATGTCATACGAAGTATTATACCTACATTGAATGCTTAGGGGCCTTATTCATGTCGGAAGTTTCACTGCTGTTAGGAGCATGTAAGCGAGGTAGTTTCATTTCTATAACCGAACTCCTTCGGTAGCAGGACTGCTGTATGCATCCAACGTCCTTCCAAGTTGTGACCAAGATGGACGTGAAGATGACTGACGATGGACATCATCAGAAGATTTTGAAGTCGCCACTTGGCCATCAGAAGATTTTGGAGTCGCCAGCTTATCAAAAAGGAGATTTTGGAGTCGCTAACTGACCATCAGAAGATTTTGGAGTTGCCAGCTTATCATCAGAAGATATTGCAGTCACCATCCGATCATCGGAAGATTATGGAATCGCCAGCTGACCATCAGAAGATTTTGGAATCGCCAGCTGGCCATCAGAAGATTTTGGAGTCGCCAGCTTATCATCAGAAGATTTTGGAGTCGCTAGCCGAACATCAGAAGATTTTGAAGTCGCCAGCTGACCATCAGAAGATTTTTGAGTCGCCAGACGATCATCGAATATGTGAATAGGCTAAGGTGTGTGTTTGCACGCGCGCGCGCGTGTGTGTGGGTGTGTGTGTGTGTGGGTGTGGATGGGTTTGTGTGTGTGTGTGTGTGTGCGTGGGTGTGCGTGTGGGTTTGTGGGTGGGTGTGTGGGTTTGTGTGGGTGGATGTATGTTTGTTTGTGCTGGGTTTTACCGGAAGTAATGTACGAATGTCATTATCTAACAAATTTCATACGGCAGGATATTATTAGTGGATAAGGAAGAGTTTATTAATCGGTTAGAGTGTCTGGCTGTTGTATTGGTGGTACTGAGTTCAATTACGAGCCCTTTACAGGGTTCTTCTCGCCTAAGGTGGTGCCTGGTGTGCCGGACTCACACAGCCCAGAATGAAATAATTGAGGTACTACTTGATACAATCGGTACAGAACTCCAGGGGTGAACGGTGTAGAAGGGTCTTTATTTGGGGCTGATGACCTAGATGTTAGGCCCCTTTAAACGGTCATCATCATCATCATCATGAAAAATATCGGTGAAGGATAGCTGCAGTACAGCGGAGATCAGCGTTAAGAATCACAGAAACTGACTTACGGCAAACGAATGGAACGATGGCAGCAAAGATGGCAGGAAGATCCACGAGGGAAATGGACTAAGCTGCTGATACCATGGATGTGAGAAACCAGTAATAAGCGGTCTTTGTGCAGTTTACTTCCTTGAACTTGGTTATGTACTCATTGGAAATGTGGAGCTCTGGGAGTGTGTAAAAAAAGGAAAATGATGTGATTGTTGTTTGTAAATATCTGGAGAATTAAGCCTAGTGTGAAAGTATGTTCTGTGTTGTGAACTGTGTTTACATGTCTAGATGACGTCCCGTAATTATTAAAGTTGGTGCAAGGATCTGTGACACGGGTAGTGCGAGAGTGTCTAACCCAACATTTACTGTAATTTGGTGACCCCGACGTGATAAGTATAACTGTACGTGCCACAATGGAGAAATTGTGTAAGAAACGCAAACCTGTGAAGATATCATTCACGAAAACCTCCCGACTTTTACTAGATTAGCTAAATAAAGACACGATAAATGAGGAAGATGTAAGGTTAATGTCCGTACCATTGGAACGGTTATTTCAAGAACTTTCGATGTTAGATGAGCAAATACTGGACTTTATATTGCAGGAAGAAGGGAGTGATAATAAATATGAAGATGAGTATACCAATATTGAAGAATATAGGGATAGGATGGACACTATGGGATTCAAAATAGAAGCACACACTCAGAGGTTAGGTGTAACTCAAGGAAATTATAGGTATGAAATTACACGTTCTGTGGAGTCACATGAAAAGGAGATGAAATTACCAAAAATACAGTTAGTTAAATTTAGCGGTGGCATAAAGGATTGGCTTTCCTTTTGTAGTCAGTTTCGCAGAATCCATGAAGATGAAGACAAAGCAGCAGAAGACAAATTCCAGTGCCTGATCTAGGCGACAGTTCCAGGAACAAGAACACGAGAAATCATCGACAGCTATCCACCGACTGCAAAAAACTATCAGAAGGCAGTGGACGGACTGACTGAAAGATTTGGTAAGAAGGAGTTTCTGACAGAGTTCTACATCAGAGAGCTCCTAGGTTTGGTTATAAAATATGCCATCAGTGTGGAAGGTAAGGGACATACTTTACAACTGTACGATAAGCTTGAGTGTTACTTAAGAGCACTGGAATTCATTGAAGTGACTTTTGACAAGCATGCGGCAATTTTGTTTCCACTTATTGAATCAAGCATTCCAGAGTAGCTTTTGAGAATCTGGATGAGGAGTAGTTCAAGCGTGACTCAGGCAAGTGATTACAGTGAAAAATTGAAGATGTTGCTAGAATTTCTAAAGGATGAGGTGGAAGGAGACGAGAGGATATTGTTAGCTAAAACTGGGTTTAAGTTGGCTCATAGATCAGGTAAAACATCCACTGAAAGAAAAGAAACAGAGGATGAAAGTGTACCTACTGCATATAATTTGTTGACTGGTTGAAAACAGAATACGCGATCAAATGTTTGTGTATTTTGTGACCAGTTTCATGAGAGTAAGGAGTGTTTTAAAGCACAAGGGATATCTCTTAGGGAAAAGACAGACATGTTAAATTCTAAACTGGCTTATTTCACTCGGACACAAGTCTGTAGGGTGTAAATCCTCACTAAAATGTTTGATCTGTGGGAAAAAAAATTATCCGATAGTGTGTTCTGATCTGCTTAGAAATAAAGAGAAATCAATATTGTCAGAAGCGAATAGGAGGGAAAATACGAGTGTCGTTGGAGCAAACCACTGTTATTCTCCAGATGTCCTGCTTCAGACTCTAATGGTATTTATCACAGCTAAGGGTTGTCAACGTGCGGTAAGGGCGACAATATATACGGGATCTCAGCGTTCCTATATTCTAAAGAAGACTGCTCTGAAACGGCTTGTTCTTGTGTTGGATCTGAGAATCTGATACAAGTTCTGTTTGGGGGAATCGCGTCGCAAAGACAAGTAGACAAGAGATATCGAGTATCACTTCAGAGTATGGCAGGAAATTATTCATGTGAGATTGAAGTCTTAGATCAAGTTTCTATATGTGGTTCAGTTCCTCGCATTAATCAAAGTGCTTGCCTGCAAGAATTAAAGGACAAAGGCATTGTAGTCTCTGACACTGGAGCTGGTCATTCTACTATTGAAATTTTAATTGGAGCTGATTATGCAGGAAGCTTGTTCACGGGAAATATGGTAGGACTACAGTGTGACTTAGTGAAACAAGAAACTCTTCTTGGCTGGATGATAATGGGATCAACACGAAATACAGGGCATGGTAACACGGCTAATCTGGTAACATCTTTACTAACACAGTGAAGATCTGGCAAGACTCTGGATGTTAGATGTGTTCGGGATTACAGATCCAGCAGACAGGAAAAATAGAGAGGAGGTGGAGTTAGCAGTTCTGAATCACTTCAAGGGAACAGTCGCTGTTAACGAAGATGATAGAAAAGCTGTCCTTAAATGACTGTTTGGAGAAAGGTCCCAACTTGCTGAATTCTACCATCCATCCTGATGCGATTTCGAGAAAGGGAAATATGAGTAGTGTCAGATATAAGGAAGGCCTTTCTGCAAATCTCTGTGAATGAAGTGGATCTTCATTATCTGAAATTCCTTTGGTGGGATGATTACGCGACCAGGAAGATTAAGATTTTACGCCATTGTCACGTTGTATTTGGTGTAAATTCCAGCCCGTTCATTCTAGGAGCTGTTGTAGAGCATCATCTTGATAATTGTTCTGCTGGATACCGTGAAACTGCAAAAAAAGGCAAGCATTCATTTTATGCGAACAACTGTGTTGTTTCAGTCAGTTCGGAAGAAGAATTAAACTGTTTTATTCAGGAGGCTTCTCTTTTGATGGCCATGGCAAAATTTGAGTTAAGAGGTTGGGCAAGTAATGCACTAAATGAAAGCGATGCAATTCAAGAAACTATACTGGTACTTGGATTACCACGGAACAGAACAAGTGATAGCCTGTCTTGTGTATGGAAAGTACAAAATACAGAGCCACCTGTAACAAGAATAAAGATTTTGTCTGTCTGTCAGGCAGTATTTGATCCTGTAGGATATACATGTCCTGTCACTGTTGTACCGAAAAAACTATTGCCGGAAAGTTGGAAAGAGAAGACAAGCTGGGATGCTGAGGTCTCGGAAGGTCTGCAAAGAAACTTCGAAAGGTGGTTGGAAGAATTGCATTGTTTGGCTGATGTTGAAATTGCTAGACGATTTACTTCGAGCAGTGATCGAATATCATACACTTTGCATGTCTTCTGTGATGATAGTGCTTCAGCCTATGCTGCTGTTGTATTTTTAAGAAGTGAAAGTAATTGTGGGACGACAGTGCAGTTGTTAGTAGCGAAGTCACGAGTTGTACCGGTGAAGAAAGTAACTACGCCTAGACTAGAATTGTTATCTTGCTACGTCGGTGTCCCACTGCTAGTCACTGTCTCATGGAGACTCCTCAATATTGTTGGACTGATTCGACTATTGTATTGAGTTGGATTAGGAGGGATGGATGATGGGGAACCTTCGTAGAGAACAGAATAAAGGAGATACTAAACTTCACATAAAGAGATGAGTGGAACCACGTTCGTGGGAAACAAAACCCTGCTGACTTGCCGTCGCGAGGGTGCTCGGCTAAAGAACTCTTAGAATCTGCCTGGTGGGAGGACCAGCATGCCTAAGGCTACCTGAGGAGAAATGGCTCAGTAATATGGTTGTAGGCATAGAGTCCTGTTGTCAGGAAGAGGAGAAAGGGGTAGTGATGACAGTTCGTAGTTCTATCTCATGGTTTCTGGAGTACTTTTCGTAGTATACCAAGATAGTGAGGTTGGTGGCATGGATATTCACAATAGTGCAAAACAAACAAATGAAAGATATTAAGGGAAGCTAACAGTGCAAGAAATTAAAAGGGCTGAAAAGAAGCTTATACAACTGGTACAAGAGGAAACGTTCACAAAAGAAAGGGTTTCTAGTTTGAAATCCCTATGTGTCTTCAAGGATGCAGAAGGAATCCTGCGGGTGAAGACGAAAATTTTGGAAAGGAAGGACGATGATAACTTCAAATGCCCCGTTGTCTTGCTAAACAAGCATAAACTAGTTCAGCTTTTGATTCAGAAGGAGCATGAAAGACTGCTTCGTAGTGGAACTCGTATACTACTAGCCCACCTGCGACAGAGATACTGGGTACTGAAAGGTCGAAGAACTGTTAAGAAATGTGATTGATTCGTGCAAGAAATACAGACGACATGAAGCCAAAGGTATGGTTTCAGAAGTACAATGCCCTCTCCCAGAAGATAGAATGAAGGACGCATCGGTGTTTGGAGTTGTGGGAACAGACCTTGCAGGTCCACTAATCCTCAAGGGAGGACAGAAGTCGTGGATTGAATTATTCACTTGTGCCGTGTATGGGGCAGTTCATCTAGAAGTGAAATGAAATGGCGCATGGCTTTTAGTGCCGGGAGAACCCAAGACGGGTTCGGCTCGCCAGGTGAAGGTCTTTTGATTTGATTCCCGTAGGCGACCTGCGCGTCGTGATGATGATGATGATGATGATGATGAAGACAACACATACACCTAGCTCCCGTGCCAGAGAAATTAACCAATGATGGTTAAAATTCTCTACCCTGGCGGGAATCAAACCCGGGACCTCTGCGACAAAAGGCCAGCACGCTAATCATTTAGCCATGAAGCCGGATATCTAATAATCACTCTGTCAACAAGTGGGTTTATTATGAGTCTTCGTAGGTTCATTGAGCGAAGAGGAAGGTCAAAGATAATTTACAGCGACAACGGAAGCAATTTTGTTGGAAGTAATAACCTGCTCACATCCACTGACTGGAGCAGGATAGAAGAAGATGCCTCGTTGCTACGAATTCAGTGGATGTTGAACCCTCCAACCGCTGCCTGGTGGGGAGGTTGGTGGGAACGGATCGTCCAAACAATCAAAAGAGCCCTTCGTCCTGTGCTGGGAAGAGCGTCTCTAAACTACGAAGAACTACTGAGTATAATATGTAACTGCGAGGCTCTGATAAACTCTCGACCTCTCACTTACATGTCAGAAAATCCTGCAGATTTGAGTCCAATCACGCCTAGCATGTTTCTACAAGACATGACCAATGTGAGAACTCCTGATTTGGACTTGATAGATGAGAAGTGTTTAGCAAAAATAATGAGTTACTCAGCAACTACGTCAGAACTTGAGGAAGCGATTCAGGGATGAATATCTGGGTCAGCTTGTACATTGTCATCGTAAATCAAGTGGTGAAACACCAAAAATCAAGGAAGGGGACATCGTGCTCATTGGTTACGACCAAAAGAGGCGGATCGAGTGGCCTATTGCCAAGGTGCTTGAAGTAAATCGTGGAAGAGATGGTGTGGTACGAATGGTATGGTTGAAGACTTCTTCTGGTGAACTTACTCGGCCTATACAGAAACTCTACTTGTTGGAAGGATCTTCACCTTCGGATGTTAGTCCTGTCATTGATGTTGGTGACAGAGTCTGGCAACCTTCAATGTCTCCATTGAGAGAGGTAGAGGTGACGAGAAGCGGAAGGATAGCAAAATTTCCTGAAAAACTGAACCTTTGAGCATAGTGGGAGGATGTGAGAAACCAATAATATGTGTTCTTTTTGTTGTTTACTTCCATGAACTTGGTTATGTGCTCATTGGAAATGTGGTACTCTGGGAGTGTGTAAAAAGGAAAATGGTGTGATTTTTTGTGGTTTGTAAATGTCTGGAGAATTAAACCTTGTGCGAAAGTATGTTCTGTGTTGTGAACTGTGCTTACATGTGTAGATGACGTCCTGTAGTTATGAATGTTGGTGCAAGGATCTGTGACACGGAAAGTGCGCGAGTGTCTAACCCAACATTGAGCGAACTGGGTAGCACGAGCACATGGTGAAGTTAATCATTACCTTACACAGCTCTTGACAGGCCACGGATACTTTAGGAAATTTCTATATAGAACAGGGAGAGTGATCAATCCGCTGTGTGTTTATTGTAATGATGCTGACGCTGTACTCCACAGCTTCCTCTTTTTGGTGTGTGAGTATTGGTCTACACGAAGATGTTTAGAAGTTGAGCAAGAAGAACTGACACCAGATTCTATTATCCTAGTGATAATATGGAACCAGGAATGTTGGGATCAGATAGCTGCGTATGCAGAAAGTATCCTACGAGAGAAAGAGAGTGATTTGGATGCTCATGAGAGACGAAGAAAGAAGAAGCCTGATTGCGTAAAAGATCGATGCCGCCCTGAAGTAATGCGAGAGTGATTCCGGGGCGGGGGTGCACATCGTGGGAAAAGGGTGTGTGGTTTTTTGTGAGTAGGAACTCCACACGTTCACAAGTGTCTCATGAAAGATTTTCAACACTCCCTCGTAAAAAGAATCATCATCATCATCATCACTATAATACATTAATTTAAAATTCAAAATCCCCCTCCCACCTTCAGAACCTCATTGTCTTTAAGTTTCTTCGCATATTATACGGGCAGGCGAAGGCGACATATTACACTGGTTGGTCGCCACGCTTCTGGGGGAGTGGGGTGGTGCTATCCCAGCCACACAACACTCAAAGGTCTTATGAGTGCTTTCCTCTCAATTTGTATTTGAAGAAAATCTGTTGGTATTTAAAAAAGTAGTCCAATATACTGCTGTACAAAACTATGAGTGACACACAGATCTCAGAAGACTTAAAACAAATGTAATATTCTCAAGACATCTAATGTTAATTGATTTTATAATTTTAAGAAAATGTAACTTATTTCTATTTTGTGCGTAACATATTTGTGTGTAATTAATTCGTACAGAGAAGATCACATTTACACTTTAAATAATGTGGTTGCTGACACAGAATATAAATGCAAGCTTTGACAATTTCAGAAACTGCAAATCTCTGGTTATTGCACTTTTGTGAGACTTATGCCGCTCCTGTAGAAAGACACATATTTCAAGTAAAACTTATTTTACCTGACCATTCCATCATCAGATTTGTTATACTTACATCACATACTTTACAAGCAGTCTCTACAGTAATTGTCTTAAATTAATTCCTTATGCTGTCCTAAAATCAGCTCTTGTAGTTCTATACTGACAGTATTTTTGAACTTCTCTTTTCAACTCATTCTTGTCAGCTTCCATAATAAAGAGTTCCACAAGTATCTGAAAAAAGCTCGTTTCAATCAACTAGTAAGTTATTCCCAGCATTCACAGCTTTTATCACTTGGAGAAACAAAATGAAATCTTAATACGGGAGATGAAGCGATCGAGGTGAGGGATTGCTAGCCTTTTTTTAAGGAATATATTCTTTAAGACCACAACTTCATGATACGTGACTGATTGCTATAGGTCTAATTAAATGATTCTTTATTTTAGTCGATGTCTTCCCCTAGTTTAATATGTACGTCTCCTAACGCAAAAAGTGATATACTGAACATGTCTAAGTCCCAAGTACTTCTTCTTTTTTCTACTTCTTCTTCCATTTCATTTCCCTGTTGAGCTGGGTCAGCTTTTCTGGTCACTTTCCTCTAGCAAAAAAACCTTCACTCTCCAGTAAGAACGAAGCAGCCTTGGCAGTACAATTGACCACGGCTTTATACCGCTGCCGTGCTATTGGTTGGCCATTGGCTTATTTATCCAATGTCCACTTTTGAAACAAATACTAAATTGAAACGCTAAAATACTTACGGATCTGTCTGCTTCGGAAACAAATGCATAACACGACTGAACAAAGCCTGAAAAACACTACAAGAGTGAACTTCAATCTAACTTTTATCTTCAGTATCAGATGCCCACTTTTGATATTAACCTAATCAAATATTAAAACACACGAAATGGCTAGGAAGTATTTGTTTGGCACAGCCAGGATTCAAAGCAGCTGTTGAAAATTATTTTTCATTAATACATCCCTCAACTGATTATCATATATTTTTGTAACGTAACCGGTATCATGGTTTCTGTCAGACTCTATAAATTTACTATTCAATTAAACAAAGATGTCTTACTCTGTTGTTGTTTATTGAACTTAATTACTGAAAATATATGCTTTTGAACATGTCAAGCAAATCTTAGGAGAAAAAATTACAAATCCAGAGAAAAATAACAAATTACTCAAAGCTCCAAAAATGTGCATCATCATATTTTTTCTCAAAAATCTAGAAACAAACTTTCAATGATTAATTTTATGCTCTGTCAGTCCTTTATAAAGAACCTAGATTTGGTAAAATAAATAAATTATTGGATATCTCAAAACATAAATTCACATTTCGATGTCCAAAATTCATGCTTGTTAGATCATCTTCACCTGTTTCTGTGTTCTCCGCTTCCTGTTCTAAATAGATTCTATTATCATTTTCTGTCTAGTAATCCGGATCAATATCACTGTCGTCCAACATTTTAGTAATCATTTCTTCTATACCTATTTCGAAGTTTGCCTGATTTGCTCTCAGAACTCGTTTGAGAATAATCAGTTTATGTTTCAACATTATCAATACCGGGCGAGTTGGCCGTGCGCGTAGAGGCGCGCGGCTGTGAGCTTGCATCCGGGAGATAGTAGGTTCGAATCCCACTATCGGCAGCCCTGAAAATGGTTTTCCGTGGTTTCCCATTTTCACACCAGGCAAATGATGAGGCTGTACCTTAATTAAGGCCACGGCAGCTTCCTTCCAACTCCTAGGCCTTTCCTATCCCATCGTCGCCATAAGACCTATCTGTGTCGGTGCTATTAAAGCCCATAGCAAAAAACAAAAAAACAAAACGAAGAAAAACATCAGCCTGTTCGGACTGATGAGATAAACCTGGTCGTGGCTCCTTATTGTACGAATTAATTACACAGCATTGTCACCAATAATAATACAAAACCATAATAAACCGAGAGGATTGGCCGTGCGATTAGTGGCACGCAGCTGTGAGCTTGCATTCGGGAGATAGTGGGTTTGAACCCCTCTATCGGCAGCCATGAAGATGGTTTTTCGTGGTTTCATATTTTAACACCAGGCAAATGCTGGGTCTGTACCTTAATTAAGGCCACAGTTGCTTCTTTCTCACTCCTACCCCGTCGTCGCCATAAGACCTATCAGTGTCGGGGCTACGTAAATCAAATTGTAAAATGATAATAAAAACATAATAATCACAAAATAATATTGATTAAGACGGCTCACGAACAATAGTCACATAAGTGGTATCATACGTCTCCCAGATGGCGCAGCGATCTTGCAGCACTTTTACTGAAGGCCAAACGCAGTAAACGGCATGCCACCTTCACTGCCAAGCTGAAAGGTACGCAAAGGGAGAAAGAAGTAGGACTCCGGAAGGAGAGGAAATGGCCGCCAGAAATTTCGGCAGCCGTCTCACAGACTTATGAATTTTGATACCAGTAGATGGATATACACTGTGGACAGACGAGAAAAGCATACTCAAATTTGAGACAGTGAATGGTTTAATTATTGTTAAAACACATTACAAGGTCTCACCCCCTTTTTAAGTTCCATGCCCAAATATTAGAAGACCGGGCGAGTTGGCCGTGCGCGTAGAGGCGCGCGGCTGTGAGCTTGCATCCGGGAGATAGTAGGTTCGAATCCCACTATCGGCAGCCCTGAAGATGGTTTTCCGTGGTTTCCCATTTTCACACCAGGCAAATGCTGGGGCTGTACCTTAATTAAAGCCACGGCCGCTTCCTTCCAACTCCTAGGCCTTTCCTATCCCATCGTCGCCATAAGACCTATCTGTGTCGGTGCGACGTAAAGCCCCTAGCAATATATATATATTAGTTTTTTTTTTTGCTAGGGGCTTTACGTCGCACCGACACAGATAGGTCTTATGGCGACGATGGGATGGGAAAGGCCTAGGAGTTGGAAGGAAGCGGCCGTGGCCTTAATTAAGGTACAGCCCCAGCATTTGCCTGGTGTGAAAATGGGAAACCACGGAAAACCATTTTCAGGGCTGCCGATAGTGGGATTCGAACCTACTATCTCCCGGATGCAAGCTCACAGCCGCGCGCCTCTACGCGCACGGCCAACTCGCCCGGTTATATATATTAGAAGAAAAATATTCTTGAATAAGTTCATAAAAGGTTGCTAAACACTTTTATACATTTTGAATTTGAGCTTTTCTCTGTGTATTTTTAAGTTGCATTCGCCTTCTTAGCGTGATTGTAATGTAATACATGATAGATTTTTTCCGATATTCTTATTTCATAACATGTCCCTTCTTTTTTTAATAAATGTATCTGGATTTTAATAATAAATCGAAATATCCTGTTGTTTCAAAAGTACACTATGAATATCCTAAATTAGACACCCTTTATCTTACAGTGGGAGAGCACACAACTAAGTATCATGGGCTGATGGGCGTAGATAGTACATACAGGCTTTTAAACAAGGAAAACTTGAACAATTTCAAAATAATTGTAGGGGAGAAACGGAATGCACTTCTCGGACTCTTCTGATATTTTGTAGAACCCGTAGGGGTTTCATTTAACGCATCGGTACTGACGAGGACTTTCCTAGGCAATAGTAGCTATTGACTCAAAATTTAACTCAATTTAAGAGTGAATAAAATCTTTTATCACTTTTGTAGTTCTATGCAATTTTATGCTTTTGTTCCACAAGTGACATAAATTATATACTGTATGTATAATAAAAGGATTACATTCGAAACTGGACGAATTTTAGTTGATTTGTTGAAACGTTGCAATAAACTTAAGATTATCTGTTTCGGCTGTTTCTGATCTCCGTCAAACGGAGTTTGAAATAAACTTCCTGTCCGGTTGTAGACTTGGTTCATTCCCAAAGGGATATTAATATAGGATACAGCTGGATATCCACACCGCCAGTAAACGGCTATTAAGTTATAATGGAAAACAGATTGCGTGTAAACATCCTATGGGGTGAAACTGAATTAAAATAGAATGCTCAGTGTATTGGTTAGCCTTACCTGTTGTAAAGGGCGATGTCCGGTCGCCAGATCTCGTACGCCCCAACGTGTACTTTGCTAAGTCCTCCGAATTCGCTGGCGTTCCACTGTAGCTTCTCATCGTACCAAGACTGCAATTGGAGAAGGATACAGTGTGTATCAAACCGAAGATTATCGAATGTAATTTAACAATGAATGCAAAGTCTTTAAAATACAATTTAACACATCTTTAGAAACAATCAGTAGCACGAGTATCACACCAGTTTTGAACTTACAGACGGCTCCAGCCCAATTACTATTATTTGGGATTACATGTGCAGTCTGTGTACTGTAGTAGTTTTGTCATAGATAGATATTTATTGAACGTAACAGGCGAATTTGCCCCGATACATGTTCACATGGACAACTCACATCAAAAGAAAAGAAAAGAAAAGAAAAGAAAAGAAAAGAAAAGAAAAGAAAAGAAAAGAAAAGAAAAGGAAAGAAAAGAAAAGAAAAGAAAAGAAATACCGGATTCCCTGGGCATGCCATGAGGTTTATTGGATACTCCGGAAACGTGACACTCCCAAGGTAGAATCACCACGGCAGTCATCCTCAGTCCCTCATGCCACGCCCATCGTCTCCACTTAATATTAAGACACAACATAAAATGAACAATAAAGAATAATAAAATAAAGCAAGAAATAATATTTAGTACCCTTGTCAAAGTTGCATCCAGTTTGGACGTGGCCGCCAAGCTCGGTGTGACAGGAAGATATTCTTGTGATATTTGATGTTGTCTTAATCATTTTAGTCTGTGGTATTACTATGGGGCTACAATTTGATTCTACCGCTGATGATTAATGACCATTTCTTATCCACCCCGTGCTTATCGCAGGCTTGTCATGGTATCAGTGCTAGGACAGAGATTTTTTGCCTTCGTGTAGTGTCAAATTTGACCATTGCGATGTGGTAATACAAAAATAGGTATGTAGGAATTTATAAATTCAAGATTGATATACAAAATACTTGATATACGAGTATGTCCAACACAATGAAACATTAAAACGAAAATAATGAAAATCGTAGCTTTGGAATCACACTTGAAATATTAGTCTTAAAATATTGTTACTGAAATCACTGTACAATGTAACAAATAACTCGTAAGGAAGTCGATTGCACCTAGTATGAACACTTGATATTAATATTTGCTTCAAGCAGGTACTGAATAAGAGCAGAACAGATTTCTCAATTTTGTCCACGCAATATGCTGATTATATATATCGGAAAAAGTATGGAGAGTTTTTGTAGCCTTCCGTTGCTGCTGGTTTTTGGAACATGACCATATTAAATTCTTCAAATCTGCTATGTTATGTGGATCTGATGGATACCTATTAGATTCAACTACTCGAATTCGGTGAAGTGACCAAGTCTATTTTGGATTATTGTGGTTAGATGCTTTATAACAGGTGAATCAGGGTCTTGTCAGTATAAGAGGCTGAATTTTTGCATATCTTAAGATTACCGACAAGCAACTCATCTCACCATGTTGGATGATATCGTTAAGTCAGGAATGGAATCTGTGGCTTGCAGACTGAAAGGATGGATGGAAAGTTTCCTTTCGTGATTCCCTGTTTGGGAAGTAAGTCGACCTTCTCGATGTTCCTGAGCGACTTGATCCAAAGAAAATATAACATATTCCTCTCTTACAATATATTGAAGAAATACTGATGTGTGCTACTATCCTTTTTTGGAATTTGTACCCATTGCAAAAGGATACACCAGATGGCATGGTGTTCTCCGGAAAGAAATACAAAGAGTTCGCTCTTTTTAAAGCCTCGTGGAAAGTTTACCTACAGCGCATTAATGCCTGTGACATCATACTTAAGATTGACAATCCACTCGCTGCTGCTTCGAGGGATTCTAACGTGGACAGGTCGGAACTGTTTTGCACGTCTCATGTTAAAGGATAGTGTTAGTCGGAAAATTACCAACCAGGACAACCCGTACGAAACTAAGAAGATCTGTGAACAGCTACAAGAACGTGAATTTACTTTCTGATGTTCACTATCACAAAAACGACTCGGACTGCTACTTTACAAAGAGTATACATCAGCAAAATCTTGGGTGAGGGATCGTACCGGACTGTCTTGCAACGCTTGGAGAGAGGCTATAAAGATGAATGTTTATGTTTCTGTGATGCGCTCGGTACCGGACAGATCCCGGGGCAATAAACTCTGTTGGTATTGCCACAGAGAGAAAGAGAAAACCTTTGGTCATATTCTGGTATTCTTCAGACGTTGAGAGCTCCTTAGGTACTCACGGCACCATCACATTAAATCCTTTCTCACTGAAGAATTGGAAAGAAAAGAAGGGAATCGATGTACATTAAGAAGTACAGTGACTGCCATTGCTATTCATTCTTTCTTTCTTTCTTAATCTGCTTACCTTCCAGGGTTGGTTTTTCCCTCAGCGAGGGATCCCACCTCTACCGCCTCAAGGGCAGTGTCCTGAAGCGTGAGACATTGGGTCGGGGATACAACTGGGGAGAATGACCAGTACCTCGCCCGGGCGGCCTCACCTGCTATGCTGAACAGGGGCCTTAGTGGGGGATGGGACAATTGGGAGATTGGAAGGGATAGACAAGGAAGAGGGAAGGAAGCGGCCGTAGCCTAAGTTAGGTACCATCCCGGCATTTTCCTGGGCGAGAAGTGGGAAACTACGGGAAACCACTTCCAGGATGGCTGAAGTGGGAATCGAACCAACCACTACTCGGTTGACCTCCCGAGACTGAGTAGACCCCGTTCCAGCCCTCGTACCACTTTTTAAATTTCGTGGCAGAGCCGGGAATCGAACCCGGGCCTCCGGGGGCTGCAGCTAATCACACTAACCACTACACCACAGAGGCGGACTGCTATTTATTCAAGTGTTTAAACATTGAGTGGAAAAATAATAATATACCTGCATGTTTAATTATTCATTTTTTTTCTTACAATTTGTTTTAAGTCACTCCGGAGCAGATAGGTCTCATGGTGACGAGGGGATGGGAAAAGCCTAGGAGTGGGAAGGAAGCGGCCGTGGCCATAATTAAGGCACAGCCCCAGCACTTGCCTGGTGTGAAAATGGGAAACAGCTTCGCGCCTCTAACTGTACGGCCAACTCGCCCGATAAATAATTCATTAACTAACAGCAACTCGTTAATATATTTTGAGACATAACTAGTTACTACTAGTACTAGTCTACAGTTATCTAATAGTGAGTAGATCAGTACGGCGTGTACTTTCGGCTGCAAACAGTTTTCTTCGTTTTAATGATGAAGACATTTTCTTAGCACACAAAGTAGTACCCATACTACGAAAAACGTAAAATTAAGCATTTTCCTCTATTGTGCCGAAAGGTGAAGGGCTAAAGGGCCTTTTCAAAGTGTGATTGTTCGATAGACATATCAAACTAAAAACCAAAAGGCAAAGCAAAGTCACCTCCGTACAGGCTATGAAGGCCCTTGGAGGAGTGGAAGGTAAAGGCTTCCATCATTTTTAACCTCGGCACGTGATGGGGTAGAGTGGTTAGCTCTACGCCCAGCCGCCTTTGCCTCCAGGAATTAACCTGGTACTCATTTTTGTTGTAGGCTGAGTGAACCTCAGGGCCATATGCACCTCCGGAAGTGGAAATCTCATTTCTTAAATTTTACGACTTCCTGACGGGGATTCGAACCCACGTCCTTCCGGGCGAACCGAGCAAGCCTTTACCGCCTAGGCCAGGCAGCCCCTAAACTAAAAACCAAATTTCGAAAATCACTTCCGTCCTAAATGCAGTTCTAAAAAACAGCCTATAATTGCTCGTTTCTTTTTTCGTTTTCTTTTTGCTTCAAATCTTAGCCAAATTAACTCATTTACACAATACTTTCTGTAATATGTTCTTTGGTTAATACCCTCAGGCGTTTTTTGATTTTTGAAAAATGTCCACACCGAATGTAAGTATAAGGGCTTAAAGGGGGCGTTAACTTAGCTTTTCGGTAAAAAAATATCACATTTTACATTTTTGTCTTTTTGAATGTTGCAGACCTTAAACATTCTAGGAAAAGTTGTTTCGTGCTAATATCTATGTTACTTTATGATTTATGGGCTAATAGTGTTTGACGTTTGTGTGCGTGTGGCTCACAGCAACTTTTCTTTGAACGCGTTTATCTCTAAATTGAATATTTGTCCACAAAGGTACATTTTATCAAAACCTAGCTAAGAAAGTTGGATACATTTTAGGGATGCTTTATATCTCTCATGAGCATAATCTGACGGACCAAAATTAAAATAATTTCCTTCGGTTAGGAGAAAAATTTTTTTTAAAAATTTTAAAATCATAATTTTGAAAGTTGATGAAGTATAACAATTTATCTTCCTTAGATCATGCCACATGCACACCTCCTTATGACTAGGAAGTTTCAGTGCTCTCATTTCAAAACTTTTTTAAAAAATGTACCTTTAGTGACACTGTATCAGAGATAAAAGTGGTAAAATATAGGAGCTGTAACTTGGTAGCCCTGTAGTATTCAGAATTGAAATTTCTTGTCTATTTGCAGCCATATGCATATGGTATCTGGACAAAATTTCAGATACAATGGTGAAAGCATTGCCAAGAATATGAATTTTAAATGTTTTTCGACAATTTGGGAGAAAGCTAAGTTAACGCCCCCTTAAGTGAAACTGTGCATTGACTCACATTTGCGCTCGTAGTGGTGTTTAAATGAAACAATGCATTGACTCACATTAACGCTCGTAGTGGTAGAAGAAAAGAAATCTGCTAATCTAATCACGGCCGACTGGACCCTCACTGCGCTCCAGCGACGCATCAAGTCGGCCGTCATCTAATCGACCGCATAACGATAGTTAAGAAAACGTTTGCAATTTTTAGGAATATATAAATAATATATTCTCGAATTTTATTATATTTTATTCACCTAAAATTCGTAGCTCATATCCCTGGGACGTTTTCAACATTTCCTGAAGGGCTAGAAGCGTGGATATTTTTCACCCTTGAATATACTTAAAATATTTAAAAAACCTTGAATGCCATACTCACCATTCTGATATAAGCGTTCACTGTCATTATAGATTTCAGCTCATCCTGAAACAGAAAAAAAAGGGGGTGCACAATATGGTTAACCAATCCTCCGAAATATATATATTGGGTGAAACGAAACAAGTGGGTAAATATTCGGGCATGGATTCCTCCTATGTCGAAAAGAAACAAGATTAACTCAACTTGTGTCCGTTATGGGTTATGGGTTACTACTACCTCCTCCTCCTCCTCCTCCTCCTCCTCCTGCTAATATATATTTTTATTCCACATAGACGGTGACGTCGTCTCTCAGGCCAGGAGATTTGTATCGGAGAAAGTGAAAGGGTTGGCGGCCGAGGCATATACTAGGAACTATCCCGGCATTCGCCTTAGTGCGGGAGAATGGAAAACCACGGAAAGCCATTCTCAGGACAGCCGGTGGTGGGGACGAGCCTCTCTCCGCCTCCCGAGTACAGAGGCGTAGAGCCACGGTAGAGCCGTGGCCACCCTTCCTGTGCTCGGTTGGCTGGTCGGAGTATTGAACTGCCGGACTACGGACCAGCGTGGCCACTTGTGGGCCGAGCCCCACTCTGTATCCGCTGACCCATAGACTATGGGTTACGTTTCTTTGCAGGACTGTAATCCATGTACAGGCGATAAGATAATCAAGCCCACATCATTCGCCCTCCACACGTCAATACACATTATAAAAGCATATAATATATGTCTCGCATTTTTTGCCTGCAAACAAAAGGTCTGGAGTGAATACTGGTCCTACTTGCAAGCCTTAATAGCGCTCCAACCAAGCATTTCCAGGCACGTGTTCATATAATCGTTTTGTCTTCACTACACACGAGGAACCCAACCTGAAATTTTGGCCACATGGTTTGTTACACCCTATCAGTCCAAGGACTGGTTTGATGCACCTCTCCATGCTACCCTATTCTGTGCTAACCTTTTCACTTCTACGTAACTATGGCATCCTACATCTACTCTAATCTGTCTGGCATATTCATATCTTGGTCTGCCCCTGCCGTTTTGATCACATACTGTACACTTCCCTCAAAAACTATCTGAACAAGACCTGGGTGTCTTAACATGAGCCCTGTTATTCTATTACTTCTTCTGGCCAAATTTCGCCAATTCTTTCTCCTTTCACCAATTCGATCCACTATCACTCCACTTGTGATTCGACCTACCCATCTCACCTTCAGCATTCTTCTGTAACACACATTTCAAAAGCTTCTATTCTCTATTTCTGTCTTTCACTTCCATACAATGCCACGCTCCAGACGAAACTACGAAATTCTTCAAAAATATATACCTAATTCCTACACCAATGTTCGAAGTGAGAAATTTTCTTATCTCAGGAAAGGTCATCCTTTCTTGCGCTAGTCTGTATTTTATGTCCTCCTTACTTCTGCCATCGTTAGTTATTTTACTACCCAAGTAACAATATTCATCTGCTTTCTTTAAGACTCCATTTCCTGCACCATCTTATCTATAACATTTACATACAGGGTCTCTCATATTAACCCAGACCGTTCAGCGGCGTTTTTACTCTCCGAGACGCAAGCAGCAGTACGGGAGGCGCCCGCATAGTTCTTCACCTTGCAAGGGTCGTGCACATGTTTGAAATAGCAGTCGCCAGTCTGAATCTCAGCTGTTAACATGGCGAGACAGTTATTTTCGTATGTAGAAGTTATTTTAAGTACGAGTCGGCTCGACGGGTACCCAATGCATTTGTTCAGCAATTTCTTGGTGAAGTTCAGATTCACGTGATTGTAAATACATTTGACACTACTGGCTCAGTGCTTAATAAAAAACATGCGCGCACACGAACCGTTTTAACATTGTTTAAAATCTGCTAATCCAGCCACAGGTGTGAGATATTGTGAGTGGCATCTCACATCATTGAATGATCGTTTATTCGACCCACAGCTCATGTTGTTTTCGGATGAGGCCTGGTTTCAGAAACATTACAATGGCAGAATTTACTCTCGTCAGCCAAAATGTGATTACCGGACACAATGCCTGTATAACCCAGGAAGGACGACACTTCCAGCATCTTTTATACGGTAAGATTTTATACATGCAAAAGCAGGGCGGCCGCGCCACGTAAGTTCGGCTGAGGCAGGTGCCGTAGCGCAGAGTACGAAGAGCGTGAGCTCGGTCTGGGTTTATATGGGAGACCCTGTATATACAATTGAATATATTAGAATAACAAGAAAAGAATTTCATATCAGGATGTCCAGCCCTTCGATCCACTCTAACACTGCCTCTGACTGAATCAAGAAATCAGCCCAGCTACCCGAGTAAGCACGTAGCTTGCAGCTGCGAACGATGTGAGTTATAACTTTCGCTATTGATATGCAGAAAACCCTAATGGTATTTATGAAGTCTCTCATTATGATGGGAAGATTCATGGTTGGTGTGCTGTTAGTCCAAGACGAATGATTGGGCCCATAGTTTTCAAGACGACAGTAAATGCAGTGTGTGATTTTTACAGGGGAACAGAGCCCAGTATATAGTAGGGAAGAAGGGAGGTGTATGTTGAAAAGTAGAAGAAGTGAGGATAAAATTATAAACATCTATGGGGAGAAGTTCTTAGAGTTGTGCGCAGCGGGAAATTTATATATTCTGAATGGGTGGAAGGAGGGTGACAGTACGGGGAAGTTGACCTATGTTTCAGAGCCGGGAGGTAGTGAGATAGATATAGTTTTAAGCTCGGAAAGAGTGTTAGAGGATATTGTAAGGATGTAAGTAGGAGACTGGATTGAATCACACCATTTCCCAGTGTTGGTTCTGTTAAAAGAGTGGAGGAGAAGCATATAAGGAAAGAAGTTAAGATGAAGGATGAACTAGGGAGTGGGTATAATAAGTACAAATTGACAGAGAAAGTGGAACGGTATTGGGATATGGTAGTAAAAGAAGAATTATACTTTCAAAAATATGGATGGGAAAGAGCGTTAGAGGAGAATAATATTGATAAAGCCTTGGAATGAATGCTACATCCAATAAAGATGATAGCTCAGATGGAAAAAGGTAGAAGGAGAAGAATGGTTTAATAAAGAGTGTGAAGGAATGTGAAAGAGGGTGTTGGGAGCGTTAGGAGAGTATAGAAAAAAAGGTGGGAGCGCAGAAAGAGATGTCTTCTGTAAGTTAAGGAAAGATTACAGAAAGAAAATTTGTGAGGTAAAAAAAAAGGCGTGATTAGAGGAACAAACTGAAGCCATAAATAATGTAAGTTGAACAGCATTGAAATAGTTTGGGGAAGGATAAACATAATAATTAAGGGTGGAAGGAGCCTAGAGAAAACGAGTGTTGAGAGGTACAGTGGGTGAGCTACTTTAGTGAATTACTCGGGGGGAAGGGGGAGATATGGTTGAGTGAGACGGGGGAAGAAGCAATTTGGAGGAATAGAAGAGTGGCAGTTTACGAACTAGATAAGGAAATTATAAGAAAATAAACTTTGGGAGTGATAAGAAGAATCAGGGGCAGGTCGGCGGGGGGTTGCAATGGTATCAATAGTAAGTTTTGGAAAGAAATTAGCAAAAATGGGACAATGATAGAGGGTATAGTAAATCTGGTGCGTTTATTGTCCAATGTCAAGAGCCGCGGCACCCATCTTGCGGATAATTTTTTCATACCCAATTCTTCGGTTAAAATATAATATACCCGTTCAGAAGACATCCCTACAGCTTCAGCAATCTCCCGCACTTTCAGTCGACGATCCTCCATGACCAATTTATGCACTTTTGCGATAAATTCTGGGGTCGTGACACTTTTTGGCCGTCCACTACGCGGATCATCATCCAAGCTCTCCCGACCAAATTTAAACTCGCTGGTCCACTTGGCAACAGTTGAGCATGAAGGAACGGAGTTCTCCAGTGTGTTCTGAAAGTCGGCATGAATTTCCTTTGTTTTCATACCTTTCTTTACAAAGTATTTAATCACTGCTCGAATCTCAGTTTTTTCCATTGTCACAAATCACTACGCGGGAACAGCAACAAAGAGTCGTCACTACCACACTCCTGGAGCTAGAGCACTAACGCGCCACGTGTTCACTCACAAAGGATGTGCGATTATTGCGCGGGAACCTCGTTGCTCTAGCATTGACATCTAGCGGTGATTCCGAGAACTTTTCAAACCGTCCTCGTATGTAGTTCCACTTGTAGAGTGAGTCCCTGCATCTTCCTTGGCCTGTCCGTATTCTGTTAAGAGTGACCCACTGCCTGCGCAGTAGATGAAATCAACTAACAATTTGCGCACCAGAAAACATGTTGCCAAGGGATGCATCACCTGATTTCGTTCGACTGCTCTCTATTACATTGGTTTTTGATTTATTTATTTTCGTCTTGTACTCCTTCTCCGAGTTGTGCCATACCATTCAGCAATTTCTCCAGATCTTCTACAGACTTAGATAAAATGCATAATCGGAAAACGTTAGAGTTTTAATTTCTTCTCCTTGAATTGTGATTCCCTTTCCCTTTACTGCCTTTTCTGTACAAAACCGAGCAATTGGCTGCGTGGTTTGACTCACTTAGCCGTGAGTTTGTATTCGAGAGATAGTGGGTTCGAACCTCACTATTGGCAGCCATGAAGATGGTTTTCCGTGGTTTCCCATTTACACCTTAATTAAGGTCACGGCCGCTTCCTTCCCACTCCTAGCCCTTTCCTATCCCATCGTCACCATAAGACCCATCTGTGCTGGTGAGACGTAAAAAAACTGTATGGGTAAATTGAGCTCGATAGCTGCAGCCAATTAAGCGCGGCCAGTATCCAGTATGCGGGAGATAGTGCTTTCGAACCCCACTGTCGGCAGCCCTGAAGATGGTTTTCTATTTTCTCACCACGCAAATGCTGGGGCTGTACCTTAATTAAGGCCACGGCTGCTTCCTTCCCACTCCTAGCCCTTTCCTGTCCCTTCGTCGGTGCGACGTAAAGTAACTTGTAAACATATGTGGGTAAATTACTATGAAACCATTGTATTAGCTTTATAAATAATATTGAAAAAATATTGTGATATACAGTAGTTTGATATCAGGAACTAATTTCTGTAGTAAATAACTCACAAAATCCACATGTTGCACGGATATACCAAATTTGACAACCGTAGTGTTGGAAGAACCATTCGTTGGCCGGGAATGCTTGTCATAATTTGTGAACAGATGTTTTTTCAATTGGTCGACCCATGTAAAGTTCCATGGTGGTTGTGCGGAAGAATCTGAAATCATAAAGCAACAAGAATACACTTTGACAGTTCCAAGGTTGATGTGTGTTTAGGCCTAACAGTAGAAACGTTAAAGAATAGTTAGATTATTCATAAAGCTGGAGTTAAAGGGGTTGCTGGACATTTGCGGTCACTGAGATAAACTTGTGCCCACTCACAGAAATTTCCCAGCAGTCACTGCAGCAAGGGGTGGGCCTCATTAACTTAATCTCGGGATATCCCCGCTAACCAGCCTGAGCTCCTGCTCTCTCGTTCTAGATTAATATTCTGGTTTAAGTGTGATGGGAATCCGCATTTTAAAACTGTCGACTGTCGACCAAATTATTGTACTGTATGAACTCGAGTTTGGAGGTTGTTCATTAAATAACCAATAGGCTTACAGAAAATCCAATGACGTCACCATTTTACTCGCTTCATTTCACATTAAGTTTTGAATTTATAATTATACAACGGCGGAAAAGAATATCCAAACACCATGAAGACGTTGCGCTAGATTAACGAACGTTAGTAGGCGTGTTTATACATCTAAAATATTACGTTGATTAGAATTTTCCGCAAATCGCATTAGCGTGGCGCTAGTTGCGGCCAAATTACATTGCACATCTGGTTTGCTTTAAATACGGACTGTACCGTGAGAGAGAGTTAGAGGACGAGCTTGGCAGTCACAGCGAGAGAACGTACGTGCTTCCCGCTGACTCACCTCTCCTCGCCAGGCGATCTGTACTTTCCAAGTACTAGTCAGGCAGCTGTACTGATTGATACATTTTCGAAAGAGCTTTTGTCTGAGCTAAGCACTTCTCAGTGCTCGCATTCTCTTTCAGGAGCTTTATTTCAGGAGGACCAGGATGACTACGGCGGAATTGGCAGACGACCTACCAGAGGACTACAGGGGAACTGTGGCGGAATTGTACAGCGGGTCGACCACAGGGCCGTCTCGCTGAGTCTGGGTCTGCCTACACTGATGGTGTACTATCGACCAGCACACGACGGCTACGGGGAGGCCTACCTCATCTTTGAACTCCTCACCAGGCTAAAGGGGGCTACAGGGAAGGACCTCTCAACCGATGCCGTCGAGAACATCCTGAACTGGGCGATAATCATTCGACTCATGGACCCAGGGCCGATCGGCTGCTATGAGAGGAGCTAAGCTGCTTACTTTCAGGTCACCCGACTTCCAGGAAGGAGCAGCTGCTCTGCCAAAACCGGCAGGCAGGAGGCAGCCACCCGGACGTCACAGGGGACGTCCACAGTCCAGACGTAGACTGCCAGGAGGCAGAGGAACAAGCAGTTGGGAACGGGCCCATGCTTCTTGGCTCCACCGGAGCCGAGGACTGAGGAAGACCGCGGCGCTCGGGAGCGCCGCTACGGCGCGACCCAAGTTGATTTGCTGTACTTGACGAAGTACACGCAGACCGACACACCCGCCAACAAAGAACGTCCACCACCTGCCCGGGCGCAGACCAGGAAGGCGACCCGGTTGAAAGGCGGCACGGAGACGGACGCCCCCGGGCGTTCAGAGGCTGCCACGCAGGCTCGGCCTGCTAGCGCCTCGTTCACGATGCAGACATCGACGTGCGTTCCTCAGGACAGGGAATGCAATAGGATGACAGCAACGACCGACGCCGCCGCTGCCAACCAGGAAGAGGGAGAAGCCGGCGCTGCAGCGGGACCACCCCGTACCCAAGGGTCACCAGGCCAGGAGGAGGGCCACCAGGACGAAGCCTCCTCTCCCGCCGAGCAGAGACCGCCGCCAGAAAACAGACGCCGCCCTCGGACAAGAAAGAAGGTGGCGACGCTTGCCCACCAGGAGAGGGCCGCCCAGCCGCAACCCAGGACTGCTCCCAGGACATCAGTCGACCAAGGAGCCAATTAGGACCTCAGCGGGTAGCCGCAATCAGGTGAGATCGAAACGTCCCCGTCAGCAACTCTTGCAGTGTTCCCGTTGTTTGAGGTGGGGCCACCGGCAGGAGAGGTGTGGGCTCGTAGTGAGTTGCAACCGTTGAGGGGGTGATCACCTCTACACGGCCTGCGCAGCACCTAAAGAGACGCCGGTGTGCTTCGCGGGGGCCACCCGGCCTCCCATCGCAGTTGCCCTGTGTATCGGACCATGGCGCGGGCAGACAGGAAGGAGGCCCAGCGTCATGACCCACCCCATCCAGGAGGCCCCCGCCGAGGCCAAGGGGGCCGCTGTGCCAACGGGACCTAGTGGCTATCGACGCATGGCTCCGCAACCGGCAAGGCCCACACTAGTCACGGCAATGCCCAGACGGACTGATCCCTTGATAACTGGACTGGCGAGAATATGGATCATGGCTGGAGCATGATACCTTTTCTCTACTAACACAAACACCTGGACCTATCCAGAAACCACATCCTTCATGTGCTAGCAAAATTTGTCAGGTTTTACATGTAGGCGCTTTCTTTTTTCCGCCTATGTGGTTTTTCCCTGACCTTTAATACCATTCCTTAATACCAAATACCTAACACAAACTCTGGCCTTGGTAGCATGTTTAACATGGAAACAGGCAGATACTCCTTTCTATCACTTCCCACTTCTTCCTGATATCTCTTTTTTCCTTAGAAATCAATAGCATGTCGGGGCGAATGTAGATTAGTGTCGATTGCCACGCAGGGGAAGCGGGCTTCGCCCCCCGAGAAAAGAGAGCGTTGGTGACCTGTGAGATTGGATGGAGTGACTGTGAGTGGGTCAGGAATGCCTGTACGACGACGAAGAGGCTAGTATAAACAGCTCAATGCGGTTGAACGAGGCCGTAAAATAGAGCTACGCGAAGTTGGATTTTCCTTCCACGCTGTTGCAGAACGACTTGCCTGGAATGTCTCCACTGTGCACGCGTGCTGGCAGCATTGGAGGATGGAGTGGAGGGCCGTTGTGTTTTTCCATTGAAGGCCCGTTCTGCCTTGGTGCCAGTGATGGCCGTGTGTTTTTTAGGAGGCGGCCGGTGAGCGCCTGCATTCGATCTGTCTGCAGTGTCGACATGCTAGAACTACACCGGGAGTTCTGGTCTGCGGAGCAATTTCCTATGACAGTAGGACCACTCTCGTGATTATCTCACGGACCCTGACTTCAGATGTGTAGTGTATGTCCGTCTGGTGATTCGTCCTGTTGTGTTGTCATTCATGAACAGCATTCCCGGAGGTGTTTTCCATGAGGTAATACAAACTCCCATGTCGCTGTTGTAACCCAATGTGCTCTACAGAGTGTCGACATGTTGCATTGGCCTGTTCGATCCCCCGGTCTGTCCCCATTCGAGCACATATGGAACATCATTGGACTACAACTCCAGCGTCATCCACAACCAGCATTAACCGTCCCTGCATTGACCAACCAAGCGCAACAGCCATGGAACTCCACCCCACGAGCTGACATCCGGCACCTGCATGTCACAATGCATGCACGTTTGCATGCCTGCATTGAACAGTCAGGCGATTACACCGGTTATTAATGGACCAGCTTGACATATTTGCGATGGCTTTTCTTGCGCAGATAATAACCTGTACCTTTAATCAATTGAGTATGTTACCTCGACAAACATATTGCCAAAATTTCCGTATTCTACATTCCTTAATTCATGGTGTTCAGATATTTTTTCCGCCTTTACCGGGCGAGTTGACCGTGCGGTTAGGAGCGCGCATCTGTGAGCCCGCATCCGGGAGATAGTGGGTTCGAACCCCACTGTCGGCAGTCCTGAAAATGGTCTTCTGTGGTGTTCCATTTCCCATTTTCACATCAGGCAAATGCTGGGGCTGTGCCTTAATTAAGGCCACGGCCGATTTCTTCCCATTCGTAGGCATTTCCTGTCCCATCGTTGCCATAAGACCTATCTATGTCGGTGCGACGTAAAGCAACTAGCAAAAAAAAAAAAAAAAAAAGAAAAGTCCTCCAGTGTAGTAATATTTTTTATCGTAGGTGGAACGCAAAAAGTACCCGTTTTAAATGCCTTTCAACGTCCGACTCGTTGGCTGAACGGTCAGCGTACTAGCCTTCGGTTCAGAGGGTCCCGGGTTCGATTCCCGGCTGGGTCGGGGATTTTAACCTTAATTGGTTAATTCCAATAGCACAGGGGCTAGGTGTATGTGTTGTCTTCATCATCATTTAATCCTCATCACGACGCGCAGGTCGCCTACGGAAGTCAAATCAAAAGACCTGCACCTGGCGAGCCGAGCCCGTCCTGGGATATTCCGGCACTAAAAGCCATACGACATTTCAATGTCTTTCAACCATCTGTTGATTTTAAGGTATTGTTACTCAAAAAACCGTCATTTGATCTAATTCAACGTTCAACACAATATACATTGGGATGTTTTATACTTTTGTTTATAAATTGCTAAATTGTATGTTTCCGAAAGCATAATGTGACTTGTTCTTCCCCTTCAAACACACGAAGGTGACGATTCCATGTTGACTTTCCCTACACTTTTTGTACATATAAAACCATTGGAATGTGCACAATGATGGCTGAAGGTATCAGTCTGTAAATAATGCGCGCGCGAGAAAAGTGTTGTTTTCGACGCGAGCGAGCAGGAGCCCAGGAAGGTTAACGGGGATAGCCTGACATTAAGCTAATGAGGCCAACCCGCTGCTGCATTAACCGCAGATCTCCTGTTACTGCTGGGGAATTTCTGTGAGTGGCCACAAGTATATCTCAGCGACCGCAAATGTCTGGACACCGTTAAAAGTAGACTCACTTGTCTACTTGCAGTTGTTGACTCACGTGTTCATTTATTTCAGCTAACTGTATTTCGTGACTGCTTGAAAAGTAGTACCATAATTATTAGTGTTTTTGAAATTTTCAAAAAGTACTACTCTCATTTCAAGAAACGTGTCCTTAATACATTTGCCATCACTAAACACTTTACATTTTACAAGACTAGGGCTTACTCTGAATGGTACAATAATTGCTGCTTTCGGTCATATACAGTATATGGGTTTTGAAGTTATTCTGTTGTGATGATAACTTGGATTTAAAGTCTTTCAGTCAATGCTTTCTAACTTCAGTACTGGGTGGAAAGTCCAGTTAGTACGGAGCGTCAGGAAATTTTCTACGCATTAGACCAGTTGTGGTGTACAAGTATTCATACACGTATTAACTTGGCAGCAGCAACAACCAGGCCGCGGTCAGTCACATGGCCTTGAATGGCAAAGGCACAGGGTACATGAATAATAGATAGTCTAGAGAAGGTTGGTGAACAGTGCAGTGTGCGTGCATTTAAACAATACTGGTGACAGGATTCTTGTGGCAATGTTCACTCAAGAAGAGAAAGTATTTTTGGTGGAACACGTTTTTGTGCAGATGATCAGTTCATGGAAAAT
Source organism: Anabrus simplex (assembly GCF_040414725.1). Classification (NCBI taxonomy): domain Eukaryota; kingdom Metazoa; phylum Arthropoda; class Insecta; order Orthoptera; family Tettigoniidae; genus Anabrus; species Anabrus simplex. The sequence continues at coordinate 98,833,148 of NC_090273.1, forward strand.
GTAAACTAAAATTTTGTACGCGTTTTTCTAATTCCTGATACGCAAATCGTGAAACGGTACGTGATTTGATACGTAAATTTTGTCTAACCGATTCTGTTCACGACATATAAATAAGTTACCAACCACGCCTGCGATTTTAACGGAAGAAAAACATGAATAAGTATTCGGGAGATAGTAGGTTCGAACCCCACTGTCGGCAGCCCTGAAAATGGTTTACCGTGGTTTCCCATTTTCACACCAGGCAAATGCTGTACCTTAATTAAGGCCACGGCCACTTCCTTCCAACTCCCAGCCCTTTCCTGTCCCATCGTCACCATAAGACCTATCTGTGTCAGTGCGACGTAAAGCAAATAATAATAATAATAATAATAATAATAATAATAATAATAATAATAATAATAATAATAATAATAATAACGCGAATAAATGTCGAATTTAATGTTCCGGAGTCTTACAACATTAAGATGCAAGCTAGCGCAAGCGTCTGGAATCTCTATGTGGGCAACAAATCAAGCCGTAAGAGAATTCAAGTGGAACTCAAAAAAATTACCAATGTTCAAGAATGAAAACAAACTAATCACAATAAGGGGTTATTGTATTGAGAGTGGATCTAGATATTTAAAAACTGACATGTACTTGAAGTTTAAATCAACTATATTTTTCATAGACGAGGCATAGTTTCAGTTATCCGATTATGTCAATTGTGTAAAATCACAAATTAGGTTTTCAATAGTTCTTCAACAGCATGTGTAAGAGGATTGAACTATGCCTTCAAGAACGAGGACAACACTTCCAGCAACTCTTATGATTGAGGCGAGTATCGGTACACAAATTACGTTTTGTTCTGTTACGAGCGTGTGTTCTTACTAACAGTGTATTATCCGCGCACTTTTTAGTGATAGATTATTGTACTCGTTGGAGAAGTAAGAAGGGTTCCGTTAATACTGCCAACTGAATGGAAATGAAATCTGAATTGAATCGATAATATGATCGATCGATATGAATTTTATAAACCTTTATTATTTTAAGCAAACAACTGTGTCACACACACAATATTTAATACTATATAACATTTCCCGTTGCGAAAAGTGTTCCTAGCATGAATTCTATGGTTTGGCTTTGCTGTGTAAACAACAACAGTACGAGTAGTTAAAGTGTACGCCAGATGGCGCACAGCGATGATAAGCGCTTCTTAGTTTGTGTTTCAAAGGTTGCCAATACGAATCTCGAAGATAACCAAAGTCGACCGCTTCAGCACTAGGGTGTAAATCTATCACTAAAAAGTGCGCAGATAATACCTGCTGTTTGTAGAGTTCTATACAGCGCGAATCCACTGCGGAGAAACTTTCCTGGTATACTATATTAGCTGTGGACAGTGCTCAAGTGCCATTCTAAATTCCCTTTTATTCAGATGTTGCTTCTGATACGTTACAATTTAGGTAACAATATCCTTTATCACGAAAAAAGCTGATCATGATCCCATTCTTCTTGAAAATGATATCGTACCGTACTCTTCTTTGAAAACTTCATTTTTATATCATTATACAGCATATGACAATAACCATTAGTTAATGTTACAAGGCGGAGTACTAATGTAAGAAAAAGATATGTGAGACCCGAACAATTTTGCTAACAGACAGCAGATGAAGGAACATACAACACAACTGCGGCACAACAGGTGACTGTTACTGCTACCACAGTCCGTTTCTATTCTCTCACGGACAAAACACGTGTTGAATCCCTGTGGTGCTCTACCATTTATTGTTCGTATGTTGCAGCAGTCCGCCTCTGTGGTGTAGTGGTTAGCGTGATTAGCTGTCACCCCCGGAGGTCCGGGTTCGATTCCCGGCTCTGCCACGAAAATTTGAAAAGTGGTACGAGGGCTGGAACGGGGTCCACTCAGCCTCGGGAGGTCAACTGAGTAGAGGTGGGTTCGATTCCCACCTCAGCCATTCTCGAAGTGGTTTCCGTGGTTTCCCCACTTCTCCTCCAGTGGTACAAGGGTTGGAACGGGGTCCATTCAGCCTCGGGATGTCAAATGAGGAGAGGAGGGTTTTGTTCCCAACTCAGCCATCCTCTAAGTGGTTTTTCGTGGTTTCCCACTTCTCTTCCAGGCGAATGCCGGGATGGTACCTAACTTAACGCCACGGCCGCTTCCTTCCCTCTTCCTTGTCTATCCCTTCCAATCTTCCCATCCCTCCACCAGGCCCCTGTTCAGCATAACAGGTGAGGCCGCCTGGGCGATGTACTGGTCATTCTCCCCAGTTGTATCCCCCGACCAAGAGTCTGAAGCTCCAGGACACTGCCCTTGAGGCGGTAGAGGTGGGATCCCTCGCTGAGTCCGAGGGAAAAGCCGAACCTGGAGGGTAAACAGATGATGATGATGATGATGATGTTGCAGCAACTCGGTTTAATGTCGATCTGAATGGCAATGGCTCGTTGGAATATCAACTATTCTAATTTGGGGAATTTGAATTTGAATATTTCTCGGTCGGTTGATTGCGATAGATTTTTACACTGCTACTATTAACATCATCAAGAACTTAAAAACCTGGGCTGAGTAGCTCAGACGGTAGAGCGCTGGCCTTCTGAGCCCAACTTGGCAGGTTCAATCCTGCCTCAGTCCGGTGGTATTTCAAGGTGCTCAAATACGCCAGCCTCGTGTAGGTAGATTTACTGGCACGTAAAAGAACTCCTGCGGGACAAACTTCTGGCACCTCGGCGTCTCCGAAAACCATCAAAAGTAGTTAGTGGGAAGTAAAAACAATAACATTATTATTTTCTTAAATTATTTCAATGAAGTTAGAAATCTATCGAACATCTCCCTTGGTAAATCATTCAACTCTCTAATTCCTGTTCCTATAAACAGATATTTGCCCCGTTTGTTCTCTTGAGTTCTAACTTAGAAACTCTATTAAAATTAATGTGGCGTGCTGAGTGGCTCAGAGGGTTGAGGCGCTGGCCTTCTGACCGCACCGTGGCAGGTTCGATCCTGGCTCAGTCCGGTGGTATTTGAAGGTGCTCAAATACGCCAGCACCGGGCGAGTTGGCCGTGCGCGTAGAGGCGCGCGGCTGTGAGCTTGCATCCGGGAGATAGTAGGTTCGAATCCCACTATCGGCAGCCCTGAAGATGGTTTTCCGTGGTTTCCCATTTTCACACCAGGCAAATGCTGGGGCTGTACCTTAATTAAGGCCACGACCGCTTCCTTCCAACTCCTAGGCCTTTCCTATCCCATCGTCGCCATAAGACCTATCTGTGTCGGTGCGACGTAAAGCCCCTAGCAAAAAAAAAATACGCCAGCCTTGTGTCGGTAGATTTACTGGCACATAAAAGAACTCCTGTGGGAATAAATTCCCGCACCTCAACGTCTCCGAAAACCGTAAAAGTAGTTAGTGGGCCGTAAAGCAAATAAGATTAATTAAAATTAATGTTTGAATTAAAAAAATAAAAGCCAAAGGCAGGCATTTATACTAGTAAAGGTTCGTACTTCCCCTAGCGCTCCGTCACTACATTATCCTACATACAAGGCTTGCAGTGGTGTCTCAACGCCGCATTAGCCACCAGCGTTTTGTAAAGGTGTGACAGTCCAACTGATGAGACCGCTGCCATGCTGAGAAAAATCGCTGCTAATTTCACGATTTGAACACCTAAAGTGTTCGAATGTTTTAACTATGTTAAAGCTTATTCATCTACTAATGCCATTCCATGTGATCGGGCGAGATGGCCGTGCGGTTAAGGGCGCGCAGCTGTGAGCTTGCATCCGGGAGATAGTGGGTTCCAGCCCCACTGTCGGCAGCCCTGAAGATGGTTTTCCGTGTTTTCACATTTTCACACCAGGGAATTGCTGGGCTGTGCTTTCATTTAGGCTACGGCCGCTTCCTTCCCACTCCCAGCTCTTTCTTATCCCATCGTCGCCATATGACCTATCTGTGTCGGTGCGACGCAAAACAAATCGTAAAAATCATTCCATGTGACCTCTTCAGTGACAGCTCAAAGCATACCGCTTAATTGTTTATATAATGGTTTTATGTCCCACTGACATATTGAAGGTTTTCGGCGACGCGAGGATACGGAAGGGCTACTACTGAGAAGCAAGCAGCTGTGGCCTTAATTAAGATACAGCCCCGGAATTTCCTTGGTGTGAAAATGGAAAACCACGGAAATCTATCTTCAGGGCTGCCGACGGTGGGATTCGAATCCACCATCTCCCGAATTCAAGCTCACAGCTACGCGACCCTAACTGCACGGCCAACTCATTCGGTATAACTCTTAGCTGAGCGGCTCATTTCCTTACCCCCAAGTCTTTCCAGTCCAAAGTTTGGAACATTTTCGTAATGGCCTACTCGTTTGTCGGATATCACCCAGAACAATGGTGCACCAGGCTGAGTGACTCAGACGATTGAGGCGCTGGCCTTCTGACCCCAACTTGGCACATTCGATCCTGGCTCAGTCCGGTGGTATTTGAAGTTGCTCAAATACGTCAGCCTCGTATCGGTAGACTTACTCCTGACGGACAAAACTCCGGCACCTCGGCTTCTCCGGAAACCGTTAGTTGTGGGACGTAGAAACAATAACATTATTATTATTATTATTATTATTATTATTATTATTATTATTATTATTATTATTATTATTATTTTTCTTTCTTAATCCGCTTACCCTCCAAGGTTGGTTTTTCCTCGTACTCAGCGAGGGATCGCGCCTCTACCGTCTCAAGGGCAGTGTCGTGAAGCGTGAGAAGCGGGATACAACAGGGGAGGAGGACCAATACCTCGTCCATGTGGCCTCATCTGCTATGCTGTACAGGGGCTTTGTGGGGGACTGGGAAGATTGGAAGGGATAGATAAGGAAGAGGGAAGGAAGCGGCCGTGGCCTTTAGTTAGTGCCATCCCGGCATTGGCCTGGAAGAGAAGTGGGAAACCACGAAAAACCACTTCCAGGATGGCTGAGTTGGGAATAGAACCCTCCTCTACTCATTTGACCTCCCGAGGCTGAATGGGCCCCGTTCCAGCCCTCGTACCACATTTCAAATTCCGTGGCAGAGCCGGGAATCGAACCCGGGCCACGGGGGTGGCAGCTAATCACAGTGACCACTACACCACAGCGGCAGATATTATTATTAGGAAGTGGTGCTGATTTCCTTTGGATCTTTCCAGTTTTCGAATCAAGTAATCCTGGTGAGTGTCCCATGCACTGGAACCACACTCTAATTGCGGTTTTACCAGCCACTTATACTCCCTCTCCATTACATCCTTACTACAACCCTTAAATACCCTTGCCTTGTATACTGTATAAGAGTAAATGTGTCCAATACTTACCATGTAATGTTGTATAACCAAATACAAGTGATAGCAACTGCAGTAGTATGAGCTGATGGAGTATCACTGGAGCCATGGTCCTTAACTAAATGCAGAGTAACAAGACAAGTGGATCCTCAGATGACATAATAAGACCGAGTGGGAGTGGTAATAACCTGGCGACAGGGAGTCGACAAGCCCCGGTTGGGCTCTCTCCTTACGAGCTTCATGGAGAGGCAAAATACGAGAAGGTTGTCAGATAATCTGAATGACTTTGGTGTCAGTATCTGAGCAGGTATTTTTAATTAACTCAGGCTAGAGTTGCGAAAGAAGTGGCATTGGCCTTCTTACGTCGAAGAAAATCCGAGACACCATCTTCATCATAGGTCTGGATTTACCTCTTCGCAGACCATAGACAAAGGCAAAGACACCTCCGTACAGGCCATGAAGGCCCTTGGAGAAGTGGAAGGTAAAGGCTTCCACCATTGTTAACCGCGGCACGTGATGGGGTAGAGTGGTTAGTGCTACGCCCGGCCGCCTTTGCCCCCAGGAATTAACCTGGTATTCATTTTTGGTGTAGGCTGAGTGAACCTCAGGGCCATATGCACCTCCGGAAGTGGAAATCTCGTTTCTCAAATTTTACGATTTCCTACTTGGATTCGAACCCACGTCCTTCTGGGCGAACCGAACACGCCTTGACCGCCTCGGCCAGGCAGCCCCTCTTCGCAACCCATAGGACACTCAAACCATGCCGTCCCCTACAGCACGCTCTTTACAAAATTGAAGAATTTTTTCTCTCGCTATTGATAGCGTACATCCACAATATTGTATCAGTCATATTATGACGGCCACATGTAAGGCCAGCAAAATGTATAATTTTTACAGTAGGCTTTATGTCGCACCGTCACAGGTAGATTTTATGGTGACAATGGGGCAGGAAAGGGCTAAGAGTTAGAAGGAAGTGACCGTGGCCGTAATTAAGGTACAGCCGCAGCATTTGCCTGGTGTGAAATTGGGAGACCACGGAACACTATCTTCAGGGCTGCGGACAGTGAGGTTCGAATCCACTATCTCCCGAATGCAAGCTCACAGCTGCGCTCCCCTAACCGCACGGCCAACACGCTCGGTCCGCAAAATGTAAGAACGCGGCACAACTTCTTCTTCTTCTTCTTCTTCTCCTTCCCTTTCTTCTTCTTCTTCTTCATTCTTCTTTATCTGTTTACCCTCCAGGGTCAGTTTTTCCCTTGGACTCAGCGAGGGATCCCACCTCTACCGCCTCAAGGGCAGTGTCCTGGAGCTTCAGACCCTAGGTCGGGGGATACAACTGGGGAGGATGACCAGTACTTCGCCCAGGTGGCCTCACCTGCTGTGCTGAACAGGGGCCTTGCGGGGGGATGGGAAGATTGGAAGGGATAGACAAGGAAGAGGGAAGGAAGCGGCCATGGCCTTGAGTTAGGTACCAACCCGGCATTTGACTGGAGGAGAAGTGGGAAACCACGAAAAACCACTTAAAGGATGGCTGAGTTGGGAACAGAACCCTCCTCTCCTCATTTGACATCCCGAGGCTGAGTGGACCCCGTTCCAGCCCTTGTACCACTGGAGGAGAAGTGCGGAAACCACGGAAAACCACTTCCAGGATGGCTGAAGTGGGAATCGAACTCACCTCTACTCAGTTGACCTACCGAGGCTGAGTGGACCCCGTTCCAGCCCTCGTATCATTTATCAAATTTCGTGGCAGTGCCGCGAATCGAACCCGGGCCCCCGGGGTTGGCATCTAATCACTCTAACCACTACACCACAGAGGCGGACACGCGATACAACAAAAATTAAAATCTTACATAATGAGAAGATTTGTTTTATGACGAGTAAAGGGTCTATCAAGTAATCAAATTCCATTTTTGCATCACCTGTCTGGTGGTCATGGTCGTAAGGATATTTACAGTCTAATACCTTGGTTCGCTGAGTCGAGTCTTGTTGGTGAAACAATAATTCACCGCCAGAATGTTCGTCGACAGAGTGTGCCAGAAGCCTAGGTTCACTTTCAAATCTCTCCGTAGTTTTTTAATATTTTTTTTATATAGGGTGGTCGGATACAACGTTAACCGCGTATATGAGCATTAAAGGGGTGGTATGCTGATAAATAATTCGAAAACAATAATTCTATATCTCGCACAGTTGTCATTTTATCAGCCGCTGAAGTTAGCCAATCAGATCGCTCCGTGCGTAAATTCAAACGGGTTTCCCGCGGCAGTGTTGCTAAATCTATACGTGGCTTAAGACTGGCATCAGAGCATTAGTCGAAGAATAAAACTTCGCTAGGGAGGAGTTTGGATACAGACCTCCGAGGTGATGGAATCACGTCATAGCAAGTACGCTACGGTGACACTGGCTGAAACAAACGCTGTGTTTGTGTTTGACGCTGATTTCTCGGCATGGCTCTCATGCCGGTCTTACGTCACTTGCAGATTTAGCAACAGCAGGACCGTCTCGTTGGTGCAGGCTGGGCATACATCGTGAGATTTTAGCCTGTCAGTCGGTTGAGGCTTTGAGTCCTATTTCTTGATGTCTTCCTCTTTCCAAGGCTGGATTTTGTTGTTTGATGGCCGATGTTGTAGTTTATTCATGACTGGTCAGAACATGTCCTGTGCCCTTTTGGGGTCGACTTCTCGAAGATGACCTTGGAACTCTAGTGATGGAGTTCAAGAATGTCTTAAGACGGTGTGAGCGAAGCAATGTCCGACGTGTGGTCACCCATCCAGTTGGTGACCACGCACGATGTTGCTTAACTGTCTTGATTGTTGAAGCAGCTGTTCCAGTGCTTCGGACGAGAAAAAGCTAGGGAGTACTGTTGGAAGTGAAGTCATAATATTGCTGGGTGAGGGTGGGGGTGATGTTTTAGGGCGGGGTCTTTATAATAGGGGAGTGTGGTAAGTTAAACTAAGGATTAACTGTCTGCTTAGCATCGTAGGGGGAGAGAGCGGGTTTTGGGTCGTGAATAGTTTGAGGAGAAGTGTGTTGAGGAGGGTGGAGGTGTCCTGGCTGGGCTGGGGGGTGTGTTCATAGGTAGGGGGGCCGGAGTTCGGGGGTGGTGGAACTTGGAGACAATAGAGGGGGAGGTGTAGTGCGTGTGTTTAGGTGTTGTGCACGTCTGTAGTGTGCTTTAATTGCCCTTTTTACTTAAGGGCAGCCAGGGACTGAGGCGGCATGGCTGTCTTGGCAGTTTGCACACCTCGCCTGGTCCCTAGGCACCATACAATCAGTGTGACGGTGTGAACCGCCGCATCTGTTGCAGCGGGTGGGCTCTGAGCAGGAGGCTGCAGAGTGGTTCAGTTTAAGACAATTAAAGCACTGTGTTATGAGTGCAGGTCTGGGAGGGGGCGGGATCGTGTTTCTGTAGCGAGGGAGTGGTGTGTTGGTGCTTGATTTGACTTAGGGGCAAGTTTGTTACGTCTGCTCCTAGTCACCTTGTATTTGGTTTGAGTGTCCGAGCGCGGTTGTAAGACTGATGAGATCTCAGTTCTGGGTTCGGAGCCTGGTTGAGGGGAGAGGGGAGAAGTGATTGCGTTTGGTGGTGGAATGCTAACTGTCTGTGTCGGATTTAGCAACACTGCCACGCAAACCCCATTTGAATTCGCCCGCGAAGCGATTTGATTGGCTAACTTCAGCAGCTGATAAAATTACAACGGTGCGAGATATCGAAATCTTTCTTTTCTTCAAATTATAATTTGATAAATAATTATTTATCAGGATGAACATCCTTCTGCGCGCCCCTAATTGTACGGTCAACTTACTCGGTTTTGGTAAATTACTCCAATCCCTGTCCATTACCCAGTTCACGTTATTTCCCTTTATGGAGTGAGATCATTCGGGACTTCTGTTGGTGATTCGTCCGTCGGATGGAGACGGTGAAGCCTTGAGCAGACCCGTTGGTGTTATTCGACGGAATTAGGGATATCTATGTGCCCACACACACGCGTTTTTATTAAACTGAAGTCCGGCTCCGGGGCTAAATGGTTAGCGTGCTGGCCTTTGGTCCAGACGTTCCCTGGTTCGATTCCCGGCCGGGTCAGGGATTTTAACTTTCATTGGTTAATTCCAATGGCTCGAGGTCTGGGTGTTTGTGCTGACTCCAATTTCCCTACAACTCACACACCACAAATAGAACTATCCTCCACCACAATAACACGCAGGTACCTACATATGGTAGATGCCGCCCACCCTCACCGGAGGGTCTGCTTTACAAGGTCTGCGCTCGGCTAGAAATCGCAACATGAAATTATAAAACTCAAAGTCGTCTTGTTTAATGACTATAAGTTGCTTCACGTAGCACCGACACAGATAGGTCTTACGGTGACGATGGCACAGGAGAGTTCTAGGAGTTGGAAGGAAGTGGCCGTGGTCTTGGTTAAGTTACAGCCCCAGCATTTACATGGTGGCAAAATGGGAAACCACGGGAAACCATCGTCAGAGCGCTGCGGACATCTGTACGGTCAACTTACTCGGCTTTGGTAAATTACTCTAATCCCTGTTCAGCTCCATGGCTAAATGGTTAGCATGCTGGCCTTTGGTCACAGGGGTCCCGGGTTTGATTTCCGGCAGGGTCGGGAATTTTAACCTTAATTGGTTAATTTCGCTGGCACGGGGCTGGGTGTATGTGTCGTCTTCATCTTCATTTCATCCTCATCACGACGTGCAGGTCGCCTACGGGAGTCAAATCAAAAGACCTGCAACTGGCGAGCCGAACTTGTCCTCGAACACTCCCGGTACTAAAAGTCATACGCCATTTCATTTTTTCCCCTCCAATCCCTAACTCCTCTTCCTACAAGAGAATATTTGCAACAAGTAGTACTCTTGACTTCCCACTTCATCTTCATAGTGTGATATGAGTGGCTCAGACGGTTGAAGTGCTGACCTTCTGACCCTAACTTGGCAGGTTCGATCCTGACTCAGTCCGATGGTATTTGAAGGTGCTCCAATACGTCAGCCTCGTGTCGGTAGATTTACTGGCACGTAAATGCACACCTGCGGGACTAAATTCTGGCACCTCCGCGTCTTCGAAAACCGTAAAAGAAGTTAGTGGTGCGTAAAGCAAGTAACATTACTATTAACTTCCATTTCAAACTCATCTCCTCACTCCCAAGACTTCACTATAGGCCTATTCATTACCTGAAGTAATGAGCTAGAAATAGGAAAGGACGTTGTGATATTCTAGTATCGATACTCCGATAATATCAGAATAATAAAATCAATACCAATAGTATCGTTCGATATTTTGCAATTTCAAACCTGAAAATTATGGTAGAGCAGTAACGAATTAACGGTCAATAACACCTTCATTTTTATACATGTTTGCGTTATGATGATATTACGAATAGTAAAATACTACCCCTAGTCCGCCTCTGTGGTGTATTGGTTAGTGTGATTAGCTGCCAACCCCAGGGGCTCGGGTTCGATTCCCGACTCTGCCACGATATTTGAAAAGGGGTACTGGATTGGAACGGAGTCCACTGAGCCATCCTCGAAGTGGTTTTCCGTGGTTTCCCATTTCTCCTCCAGGCAAATGCTGGCATAGTACCTAATTTAAGGCCACGGCAGCTTCCTTCCCTCTTCCTTGTCTATCCCTTCCAATTTGCCCATCCTTCCCACAATGCTCCTGTTCAGCATAGCAAGTGAGGCCGTTTGGGTAAGGTAGTGGTCCTCCTTCCAAATTGTATCCTCCGACCCGAAATCTCACGCTCTAGGACACTGCCCTTAAGGCGGTAGAGGTGGGATCCCTCGCTGAGTCCGAGGGAAAAACCAAACCTGGACGTTAAGGGGGTTAAGAAAGAAAGAAAGAAAGAAAGAAAGAAAATACTAATCAAAAGCAAAGTCATCTCCGTACAGTCCATGAAGACGCTTGGAGGGGTGAAATGTAAAGGCTGCTACAATCCGTAACCTCTACACTTGGTTCGGTAGGGTGGTTAGCTCTAAGCCTGACCGCTTTTGCCCCCAGGAATTAACCTGGTACTCATTTTTGGTGTAGGCTGAGTGAACCTCAGGGCCGTTTGGATCTCCGGAAGTGGAAATCTAGTTTCTTAAATTTTACGACTTCCTGACGGGAAATCGAACTCAGGTCCTTCAGAAAGAACGGAGCACGCCTTTATCGCCTCGAGCATGCAGCCCCTGGTAAAATACTAACCGTTTTACTAATAAACGGTGTATAACTTTTATACAAGGTTTATACACCGTTTACGCGAAATTCGTTACTAATAAACCGTCTATAAGCCTCCTGTGTATACATCTGTTATAGTTATTCACTGAATTGCTTATACAGTCCAGGACCCTAGTATAAGCGTTGTATAGCAGCGTGTAGCGGAAAAAAAGAAACGAGCGAGCAGTTTATTTTCGTGGTATTTATTGTCGACAGTAATATAATCGTTGTAAAATATTCGACTTATCCATTTAACATTGAACACACGTTGAAAGAATGACGATAACGTTGATGATCTTCACGATATTTTAAACATAGGAGACATACGGTACCGTACACCATTCAGAGGTTATGGAAGCTAGACATCTTCGTAAAGTAAAACACTTTAAAGAGACGGAATGACAAGGAATAACTATAAAAGAAATTATGGTTGGGCGTATGTTTGTGTAATAAAGTGTTACTGCTTAATAGACTTTAAATTGCGAGTTTATTATACATTATCTGCCTCTACAAAGATCTTAGATCTTTCTCAAATTTGAGTATAAAAAGGGACATATTCCTTGACATAAAAAATGGTATAACTTGAAAACCGTACGTAATATGATTTCCATACTTTGTAGTTGAATACGTAGAAATGTGATGTATAAATGCCTAATAGAAACTTTTTTGATCTAACCTTTCGTTTAGCTACAAAACAGGTTTTCCTTTCTCCTGAAAAGGAAGGATTTTGGAATGTGTACCCTTTTCAACCCGCCGATTGAATTACAATTGCTTACGTTTTCCGTACTATCCCAGTTAAGAGCTATTGATCTTTTCTTAAGCCATTCCATTTCTTTTTTTGGCGATCATTACACAAGCAAGCTGAAGAAATGTTGATATCAATATAAGCGAATTTCCAGCTGTCACACTTAGTGCTGCCACTGCCTTTTCGATATGCCGTGCTACTGTGCGACTTTCCGGAAAGTTTTGCTCGTAGATAATCAGCAGAAGCGATCATAAAGGCGGTGAACGTGCGAAATACGTCAGTGAACTACAGGAAGAGATTCCTACTCCCTGGAACGGGTGTATACGTGCTGTTTAGTAATACAATGCGTATACCTCGTTTATTAGTAAGAAAAATGTAAAACGCTTATACAGGGTTTATTCACTGTATAACTAAACAAGAGTTAAACAACGGTATAAGGACTTTTTATTAGTAAGACCTAATAATCCAAACCAAACCCGTGGCGCAACAGCTCCGAAGGCCCATGGACTACCAAGCGACCGCTGTTCAGCCGAAGGTCTGCAGTTAATGAGGTGTCGTGTGATCAGCACGACGAATCCTCTCGGCCATTATTTTGGGCTTTATTGACCGTGGCTGCCATCTTACTGTCAGCTCTCAGGTCCAGGTAAAAATCCTTGACCTGGCCGGAAATCGAATTCGGGGCCTCCGAGTAAGAGGCAGGTTCGCTACGCCTACAGCAAATATTAATACATGATACAAATATAAATTAAACAAACAGACCCTTCCTTGTCGGGTCGATAGTTGACGATGTTACTGACTTCTGTTTCTACCCGACGTTAATGTGTAAGGTGTCACTCTTGTGTTGTATGAAAGGAAATGGGTGACGAAATGAGATTAGTTAACAACTCTGTGAATTAGTTTACAAAGGCCTCTTTGTACAGCTAATTAGTGGTCAATCCACCCAGCCGAACAACACTCGACCAGCGGTTTCTCTGAAACGTGTGCTTTAACACGTAAAACTAAATATCCCTGGAGAATCATTTCCTGCGTTACATGGAGTAACCAAGTGCAACTCTCAGCGGCAATCAGTCATTTAAGAAAGGGCACATGTCCCGAAACGCAACTTTTCGGGAGGAGCAAAAAACTGATTTAAAAGCCAGTCATGCTAGTTACGTTAAATGTATGTATTTTGTCCGATTGTGGGTAGGTTACGTTATAAAATATGGGATAAAGATGAAGGACTTTATGGTAATTGGTAGATAAAAAAAATGGAATATATGCCCTTTCCACAATGATAGCAGAATGAAAATCAGTTTTGGAGCAAAAACGCTTTGTTTATTCAAATAACTTAGACACTCTGTGTCGTTGTTCTACAATAATAATCATTTGAATGATGACAATTAATCACAATCATCGTCATGAAACACGAACAGTTAGTCATGCAACTATTTCGTTGTAAAAGTCTATGTACTGCCCCTGAATATACACTTCTAGACGCTTTAGGTCATTCATCATATTCTTGTCAATAGGAATTGCTTCGTCGTAGGCTAGTTCGTTAGGAAGTTGAACGTTGCTGTCTAGATGCAAACGGAAGATGTGTTCAGTAAGGCCATTGATGAACTGTTTTGTCCGTACGGTTCCCGGATCATTGGCAGGGTAAAGAAAGTGCATGGCTGGAAACGAATTTTCAAGTTGGTAAGCACCCCTCTTCCTCGAAATTCATCTGACAACCCTCCCCTCTTATAAAATTACGGCCACCATGCAGTAAAGTTAAGAATATTACTCGTCTCTACCAGAGTGATGGTGAACTTGTCACGACGAATAGGTGCCCGTAAGATGATTTCACAATATTGTTTCACATCATAAATTCGATCAATTTTTTAACAGTTTGTTTAATGATAGCAAAAGCTCTATCACAGGCATTGAATGAGTGCCCTCGCATAGGGAAGTAATGGTGAATGGTTTCAAATCGCTTCATGTCAACAAGTGCTGCACATAATCTGATCACTGTATGATTTTTTTTCTGCCCTACAGCGCCATTAGGGAACATTCGAAGCTATTTTACGCTCTTTGGTACACATGTTTGGATGTAGTCTAACAAAAAGCTATACATTTCATTGGCACCTGTACGAGCTTTACCTTTGTAGTAAACATAAAGCACTGACGAATTTGTTTGTATATTTAGAATGCCAAACATGTTCACCCAAAGCTGTCGCATGTAGAATATGTCCTGCACTGGTATTTTTGGCAGGGGAAGGTTCAGACAACAGTAAGGGCACTTATCCAGGGATATGTGCCCTTTCTGAAATGACTTCCAAACAACACCCAAATGAACCTTAAATAACAGCATGTTACTGGCTGGATAAGTGACCTTTCTTTTGTGACAAGGTGCGCAAGGATGAAAACAACGTAAATCTGCAAAGAAACAAAAAACCACAATTTGGACATGTGCCCTTTCTTAAATGACTGATTTTATTAAAACTATCAAGTTTTTCTTTGCTGTCGGTTTTACGCCCAACTGGCTCAGATATGTCTGAAAACTGCGATGGGAGAGGACAGGCTGGGACTGGAAGGCAAGCGTTCGTAGCCTTCATTGAGGTGTGAAAATGGGAAACCACGGAAAGCCATCTTCAGAGCTACCGACAGCGTGGTTCCAACCCACGTTCTCCGGAATATATGCTCACAGCAAAGTGCCCCAAACTGCGTAGCTAACTCACCCGGTCTGATATCAGGAGCCACTCAGTTCGTAACCAGAGTATCTACTATAATTATTGTTTCTTAACATTGCCAACTCGATAGATGTCTGTGTTCCTGCGTAATTTTAGTCGATACCGATATCCCACGTTTTCTTTCGATACCGCTATATTATCGAATAGCTGATATCGATATTTGTTGATTTTGATAATGTCGTAACGTCCCTAAGCTTTCCCAGCCTAAAAATTGCAACACTTTCGTAACGCGACACTTTTATCGGAAATCATCGAGAACAAATAGTGCTGCTTTCCTTTGGATCATTTCCAGTTCTCGAATCAAATAATCCCGGTGAGAGTCGGAATCAGAGTGTAATTTTGGTCTTGCCATTGATGTCAATACTATCTATTGCAATCAGTTTGTTCACTCCACTATAACATCCACTCTTTTCATTATTTGATGCCGGGCTGAGTGGCTCAGACAGTTAAGGCGCTGGCCTTCTGACCCCCAACTTGGCAGGTTCGATCCTGGCTCAGTCCGGTGGTATTTGAAGGTGCTCAAATACGTCAGCCTCTTGTCGGTAGATTTACTGGCACGTAAAAGAACTCCTGCGGGACTAAATTCCGGCACCTCGGCGTCTCCGAAAACCGTAAATGATTAGTTAGTGGGACGTAAAACAAATAACATTATATTTATTATCATTTGATATTGCAAAGGCGTTTTCTTTACAGCAACTTTAGCTTCTTCAAATTCTGCTTAAGCTCATCATACTCATTCTTTGTTGGTAAATAATGGTTTCCGTTAACAAAAAGTTAAACTTAGTAACTTCTCTCGAAAATACACTTTCCAAATTCTTCCCGTTGAGTCCTCGCGTTGCATATCGTCACGTAAACGTAATTAAACGCAATTCATTGTGTTAAAATTTAAGATCTGAAAAGAAATATAACCTGTATTTTAAAGTTTTAAATGAATCTTTGACTTTCATCGATAGACCCATTACAGTCCACACTTTCTTTCACCTCTGCGTTCCACAGAATATCCCGGAACCAGTGGTAGCAGAGCGTGGTTCCGGCCCACGGACCTCTGGCTTATGGGCCCAGCACGCTTACTATTTAGAACTGAACACACACTTAAAAACTTATCCAGGTTTGAATTCCTTGAGACCTATAGAAAGGGAGTTTACTAACAACAGATTTAAATCCTATTAGAGAAAACTAGATATTTATACAGAGATTTTGGTAGTAATAACTTAAGTCATTTCTAGATGTAACTGAATTACGTTAGATAAGACGAGATATTTATATAGAATTCTGTCAGAGCTGGAATTTCCTGGTAAGGTCAGGTTTTTACGGATTTCATATTCTGATTGTAACAGTGCCGTTGGCCATAGACATGGGAATAGCTGAAACTGTGGTCCAAATGAACCAGTATTGAGTGGAAAAACATGATGGAATTTTGGAATGAGGTGGCATAATTTGGAGGTACTATTCTTCAAAATCTTCAGCTGTGATTCTAGATTTTGAAGATGATTTGTAGGACAGTATGCGGTTAAGTGTCACTCCAAGGTACGTACTCTGGATAAGGATTATGTTTAAAGAGTGTGTCATGAAGATATAGCCCTATTGTGAGTTTTGAATTTGCCAGCTTATTGCTTAGGTGGAAAGAAGTAGATTCCGTCTTATTCAAACTAAGCTGTAATCTCAAGTTGTGGACACAGGAGCAAAGTGCACTCAGGCCTGTAGATATGGCAGTATAGCTTCCGCACGGGTGTGTTGTAGATGTTGAGTGGTTATTGCTCTGTTATCAGCATTAAGAAAGCTTAACATATGTCATTTTAGGAATATCGGATAAGTAGAGATTGAATAAAGGAGGTGGCAAGACTGACCCCTGTGGGAGGCCGTTGTTCAGTTCACCTAATCACTTCCTTGCACGTATACCCCGGGTGGTGCTAAGTGATCCGCCAGATTATCAACAATCATTGATCTCCTGATCGCATAGATTCAAAGAAATAATAATAATAATAATAATAATAATAATAATAATAATAATAATAATAATAATACAATGCACTTTAGGTCGCAGTGAAAACGGACTCGTTTTTTTACCAGATAATCTTCAGACACGACTGGTTTTGTATACTTATGCACCAATAAATGCTAGCGGGTATTTCCAGGTTTCGATTTCACAATGATAAGAAGAAAAACAGATTGACGAGAAAGAATTTATTGTGTATAATTTTTCACAAATACTGTATTTAATATATCATTACATCATTTTATTCCGTTCCTGTTGATATTTATTACATTTTGAACTGATTAATAAGATCATAACTTTGAGTTCTCATTTATGTTACGCTTGTCATATTTGAAGTGTTTAGTCAACCAGACTAACTGGTATCGACTTGTTATATTCTGTGTATTTTCTAGACTCCAGTCTTCTGGGCGATCCAGTTTCTGTAGGATGATACTCGATTATACACGGTAGGATAACCTCTTGTGGCACAACCATTGGCCCAGGATACTAGGCCTACGACAGTACCGCCCACGAACAAAGGACCGCCAGAATCACCCTGAAACATTCACAATAGTCGAATTTATACATACGAAAGGAGACATGTATTGAGTTAAAAAAATCATGTCACGGCTATGTTCGAACCGTAATTGCCAAGAGTCTCAGATCCAAGAACTTAGAACTACACGAGTAAGTTCCCTGCATAGCAGAGAACGACAGCAACCGTCTAATATACACAATAGTTATAAATCACCGAAATAATACAGTAGACTAGCAATTGAATAGTGTTTTTTCTTTCTTTCTGAAATTGCACTTGTCACGTCAGGAACTTGCTTATTAAGTTGGAGCTGCCATTTCCAAACGAAATGATACATGCCAATGTATTTCTGACATGTCTTTGCCTATACCCGCTGAATGCGGTTTGATCCTTCATAGATGGTAGGGTGATACATACTTTCAAACTTGGATCCAATAATTCAAATATCGTAAGGCTTCCTACACAGTTTGCGTATCCAGAAGGACGAGTGCCGATTGATCAAACGAAATTTGTAAGACATAAGGGAGATAACGCAGTACATTCCAGCAAAGCAGTGAGATTCTCTACTGACCTACTGCCCCAGAAGAGAACAGAAGAAAAGAGAAGACAAGAAATGAGAGTGAAATAATTTTAGGTCACATAATGCTAATTATTGGACTAGAATAAATTAATGTGCGAAAAATTAAAAGTAATTTGCCGTTATTTGAAAAAACAACACATGCCACGGTAGCAAAAAGCAATCTAAGTGAAAATATTGAAAACCAGTATTTTGTTTTCATAAAAGAATTCTAATGTTAATATTCTCTAACCCTTAGTCAGGGGCTTTGTTTCTTACTCCTTTATATACTGTTTTAAGTATTAATTTTTTAATATCTCAAAACTCTGTTTTTCTGATAATGTGCTGTTTTAGAAAAATCAGTTAAATTATAGATCCAACTCTGTTTGAAGATTCCATTACGCAACCTGAGATATTTTCTTTTCAGAGCAAGAGGAACCGGGATTCCCAAGGCATTTTTTGAATAGCGGCAGACTTATAAAATGGAGAAAAGAACTTCAAGACCAGATAGTGAAAACTGTTATCAGATTTTCTGTAGCGATAGTCACGAATCGCTGTGTAGGCGTCACAGCAAATGATGACTTCTAAACTAACCTCAATATTCAATAACTTGAACACTTCCTTAAATACAGAAACACATTTATGAATCATTCATTCTTTGTTTTTAAGTTATACACTTAAAATATCTGATTAAAATTATATTGTGTTGATAGTATCATGATTATACCTGGTGATTTCAGTACTTACGTTGCAAGAGCCCTTTCCACCTTCAGGAACATCTGCACAGATTTGGCTGTCATAGATGTTGTATCCCATGCTGTTATATACAGATCTGCACTGAGCTTGATTGGCAATCAAGATGTCAACCTTCTGTAGCTCGTTTGGTATGGCTCCATTTTGCTGCAAGGTATGGGAATACATTTTACTTTTCATTAATTATCACAATAAAGGCAAGAACGAACCAAAGGCTGAAGACAGAGATGGTCATTAAATATAATTTTGTATGTACGTAGAGATATCTCAGCTAACCCCGTACAGTTGATTATACCAAAATGTTTAATTACCAACCAGATATACAATAAAAATTATTGAGAACAAGGAAATCAGTGTGTTACACTAATAAGTAGAGGATCTCCAAACACATTTTGAACTGAGTGGCGAAAGGAGGATCTAAGATGGATTTAAACATTAATTAATAAAAGATCAATACCCATATGCCAGTCAGTATATCAGCAGTCATCATATAAAAGAAGAATTGATTCCTTCGAATATTTGTGTGCTACGTGACAAAGAAACTGAATTCTGTCAAAGAAACTAAACAAGGAATAGAGAAATACTTTAAATCAAGAGTGCTATTCACAATAGTGATCGTTTAAGAATTTATAAAGTACAATTGTTATTCCCAAGAACATTATGAAGAGTTTAATGGACAATTCAACTGTTTTTATCGATCATATGAGTTATAATTTTAACAAAATTTGCTAATATTGATTTATTATAACTGATGATGTCCCTTAGGAGATGAAACATGCACTAATATAATAAATTATAAATTGTATTGAATAGGCGGACCACTTGCTTATGATATTTAAGTTTATAGTCAATACGGGATTATTATTAGAAATGAAGCTGTTAAAGCTTGTTACATGTAATGTAAGGAATAGAGAAAGCAAGAACAAATTAAAAACATGAAATCCGTGTTTAGTAACAGGCTACTACATGTCTAATTTTGAAGGTGAGGCAAAGAAAGTTTAAGCGCTACATATAGTCAGTGTATGTATTCTGGACACTAAAAAGGGCGACTATCAATTGACATTCAAAATATGCTTTCGCAGGAGAATTTCCATGGAAAACTGGAAAATCCAATGAAGAAGTGCTAATAAGAATCAGTGTTGGCGATAAACTTCTAACAAGACTGAAATGTAGGAAATTGTCATAACTAGGCATATCTTAAGGGATTATTAGTACCAACTTGTGATGTTAATTCTATAAGAGAAAATGAAAGGTCACAGAAGTATTGCAAGGAGACGAGCATCCTGACTAGGAAACGTACAAGATTGGATGGTTTCACACGAAACCCTCGGAAGCTATTCCCTCTTGCAGAAAACAGAGACAAATATACATGATTGCTAGCCAACATCAGGGGAAGGGTGGGAGATTGGCTGGTATAGCATATTAAATAAGGAGAAGAAAATGAAAATCTACAACCTTTTTCCAGTCATTCGACCGGATCAGGAATGAAATGAATGAAGACCCAATCTAGCGGCGATGATAGGAATTGTGCCGGCAGTCGTAGCCTGTTACACTTCTCTGGGGCAATGATTAATGACTGACAGATGAAATGAAATGATAGTGGAGAGTGCTACTAGAATGAAAGATGACAGGGAAAACTGGAGTACTCGGAGGGAAACCTGTCCCCTCTCCGCTTTGTCCAGCATAAATCTCACATGGAGTGACTGGAATTTGAACCACGGAACCCAGTGGTGAGAGGCCGGCGCGTTTCCGCCTGAGCCACGGAGGCTCGCATTTAAGAAAAAGATGACTAATAAATATACTGAAAATTGTGAATTGAGACATTACTTTCATATAACAGACGCTTAAGAATTCTTAAATCTCTCCTAAATTTCATCTCATGTTTTAAAATTATATATTGTGGAATTCGATTACTTCAAGTGGAAGACTTAAGTTTGTGTACTAATTTACAGTTTGGAGGAATATTAAAATTAAGGACTAGCCTGGTTATCATTTAACTTTGGAAAGAAGCTCTGGAGTCACTAACCCGAAGACGGCCCCATCCAATGACAGTAGCTCTGCTGTTATCGGCTGTTGCTAATCCCTGAGCTGGCAGTTTAACTGCCTGTCTTCTGCTATCCAGACTGAAAGGTGTTGACACCTGTAAAAGAAAAAATAATTATACATGCAATGGTCCTTGTAATACATTGAGGTCTCAGTTGGCGAATGTAGACAAACTAGTGGCCTGTCACGGCAATTGCTGCGAAGAAAGACTATACATGAATAACAGTCATATTTCCATCACTTTTATGATGGAGACTACAGTTTACTGTAATATATTGCATTTGACTGTCCTATTCACTGACTGGTTTAAATATTTCATTGTAAACTATGTTTCCTGTGAAATACCCTTCATTTTCGATATGGTGTAGTTATTATTTTGATTTTGACATCCCTCGCAGCTGAAACTACTAAATGCCACATATAGCTGACCATGGTTGAAGTAAATACCTATTTTTGAAAATCTTGACTCTGTGCTTTGTTAATAGTCATTGCGAAAGCAAGACGTAGCCTAAGAGGAACTGCCTCCTTTTAAATTTGAAAGGCAGGTTATTGTAGTAGATACCAAATCAATCCTATGTAGATCAATCATATTATCTGATTCTTGGAAGCACCTGTAATGACTTTCAGTTTTACAATTTCGTCATGCATAGCTAGAATCAACATGGAACAGCAACTTATATTCTGGCGATATCTTGATTTCACAGAACCATCTATCGGACTAACATAGAAAAATCTGCATAGACAATTTTCACAGAGTCCTCAATTGGGCTGGCATCAGCGGAGACAACTAGAGCCATATACCGGCGAATACAGTTAATAGCAACGATCTAAGGATCGTATCGTTCGAATAAATGACTATTTTACGCAAATAAATGCCTTAGTGAAATAAATAAAAAAAATTAGTAATCTTGAGATGGAGACCTTTCGTTTGATGTATAGTACATAGGCCTTTGCATTGCAGTTTTCTCATAATATTGTGTTACACGTTCCAAATATACAGTATGTATAGATACCGTCACTAGAATGCACCACGGACAAGTCTAACTCACAATGGAACTGTCTGGGTAGGACCTGACGATTACAATGAAACTTGGTAGGATAATCAATCAAGACACCAGAACACCGCTGCACGCCTCCCGTTGTTACATGGGCTGTCAAAATGTCATAATATGTACATTTCCACCTTCCATTATAAGTGATACAGGCCTGTTAAATCTCTAATATTTTGATTGTTCGTTTTGCCTCATGACCGAGGTATCGTGACTATCATAATTCAGCCATGTACAGCTTGTCCGGAACCCCACTGTCGGCAGACCTAAATATAGTTTTCCGTGGTTTCCAATTTTCACACCAGGTAAATGCCGGGGCTGTACCTTAATTAAGGCCACGATCACAACCTTCCCACTTCCAACCCTTTCCTATCCCATCGTCGTCATAAAACTTATCTGTGTCGGTGCGACGTAAGGCAGCTTGTAATAATAGTAATAACAGCTCGTCCGGTGAGTGGTGAAGCCTCAAGGTCACGCTGGTCAGATCTGGCCACGCAGGTGTCCAGCCATGTTTCAGTAGCGGGAGAACAGCCGTCGCAGTGAGTCCCTGTTCGCTGTGCTCTCGACATCGCTTAGCGGATCGCGGATCGCTCGAGACAGCCACGTGAGGGGTCCTCTCCTCTAGTGGTACAGTACTCCACTACTGATACTGCAGTGCTACCGTGTGGCTTCACCACTCGCCGGCAAAGCTGTAGCTGATAAACAATACTCCGCCATTCTTCTCTATCCAAAGCCTTTTCGGAGAGAACTCTGTGAGGGGGCCATTCTCCATGTCGGTCCATCGTGTTGGTACTCGTCCTTGTGATCTGGTTCCTTGTACTTTGCCCTCAAAAATCAACTTTTGAAGACCACCTTCTCGGTACATTATATGACCAAAGTAGCGTGTGACCCGCTGACAGACCTTGTACGATAAATGAACTTTTATCTGAAATTGGTTCAGAATCGACACGTTCATGCGATGTGCTGTCCAAGGAATCATCAGCATTTCCCCCCTACACCATATTTTGAATCTTTCCATTCGTGCACGATCGCATTGTAGGTTGGACCCTGCTTCTGCTCCATACAAGAAGACTGAGAAGGCTCAAGGACCTTCTTCTTTGTATTAATGATGATGTTATCATCTTTACAAATCTTCCGCAGGCGGATCTTTACTACCTTTGCTATTTAGATCCTTCGTTCCATTTCATGTTTGAAACCATCAGAATTGAACATTAATGAGCCTAGTTATGCTTAATGATTCAAAACTTCCAATCTGCCGGATTTTCTGTTGTCCTTAGGATCAAAAATCATAACCTCTGTTTTCTGTCGCTTTAGACGTACACCAATTTCCAGGCTTGTTTCCTCCCGTCTCTTGATCAACTCTTACAGCTCCTTTTCAGATGATGGTACCAAGGTGGTGTAATCAGCAAATATCAACTTGTTGACCTTGCGTCTCCCAATGAAAAATCCTTTATACCAGTCATCTACTGCAGTAATCATTGTATATTCACCATAGTGATTGAAAAGTAATGGTGACAGGACACATCCCTGATGGACTCCAGGCTTCGTTCGAAACTTCTGGGACTGTCTGTTTTTGAATCTTAATTATATGGGGCGATGACGTAGATGTTAGCCTTTTTAAACAACACGCATAAATCATATAATATACTTGTTGTTAAATGGATTGTAAAGCGTCAACTTCTGTTCGTGTCGTCCACATCTCATTTTTAGTGTAAAGTATGTTACGTAACTACAAGTTATTCAAAACCTTATTCTACAGATAATGTACCAGAAAGCAAGATTATATTCATGTGATCAATTGTATGTTGATATAAATATATTTAATGTAACCTATCTGTATGTCCTAGTTATATATAGAAATATTTTAACAAAACATACTGAGACCATTAACCAATGAACAGAGTAGAGTCCTGTAAATATGTAAACAATGCAATGAGTGAATAAATATTTGTGTATTCGGGAGATAGTAGGTTCGAACCCCACTGTCGGCAGCCCTGAAAATGGTTCTCCGTGGTTTCCCATTTTCACACCAGGCAAATGCTGGGGCTGTACCTTAATTAAGGCCACGGCCGCTTCCTTCCCACTCCTAGCCCTTTCCTGTCCCATCGTCGCCGTAAGACTTATCTGTGTCGGTGCGACGTAAAACAACTAGCAAAAAAAAATATATATATATTTGTGTAACTTCAAAATATAACGATGTTATTCTGCGTCATCATAAGATGATTTTACGGCAACATTCTTCTTCTTCTACTACTACCGCTTTCCCCACACATTGTGGAGTCGCGGGTGCTAAACGTGTCGCACATGTAAATTAGGCCCTGTTTTGCGGCAGATTGCCCTTCCTGACGCTAACGCTGTGTGGGGGGATGTAATCACTATTGCGTGTTTTTGTGGTGGTTGGTAGTGTGTTGTCTGAAGAGGAGAGTGTTGGGATAATCACAAACAACCAGTCCCCGGGCCAGATTAATTAATCACACGCGATAAAACCCCGATTAGGCCGGTAATCGAACCTAGGACCCTCTGAACCGAAGACCTTGCCGTTGACCATTCAGCTAAGGAGTCGAACGACAAGCGTTCTTCAACTTGTCCCAGTTATTTCTGGGGTCACTTGAGCCAACCAGACTCAGTTTGGTTTTGACCGGGATTTAAGACTGGATGCCGTTCCTGACGCTATGTGATTCTTGAGATTAAAATTCTGTACCCAGGATTGACCGGGATTCAAACCTCTGCCTTCTGGGTGGGCATCCAGCAGCTAAGCCACTGAGATTACGGAAAAATTATTATTACCATTAATGTAGGATATGTTGATTGATAGTTCACTCGAGTTTCATTGAAATCTGTCGGCTGAATCCCAAGCAGTTCCCTTGTCAGTGGGCTGCTTTTGACGGACAAGAACTCGTTTTTAACAAAGAAAATACTTTATTTTTGATGTTTGTCCCAATGGTGTGAGCATGTGTATCACCGGTTCATATTCAGTAGTACGCAATATTTACCTTCAAAACAGCGATATCATTGATCCATGAGTTGCTGGCCGAGTACTGCTCATGGACGATGATCTGGGAAACTGGATGCCTGCTACCACCGCTGTTCAGTTTGTTGGTACCAGCTAGCAGAGACAGCGACGAAGGCGAGCGTCTGCAGAACCAATGATGAACATTGAGATAATAATAATAATAATAATTATAATAATAATAATAATAATAATAATAATAATAATAATAATAATAATGATGTACCGAGCTCGATAGTGCAGTCGCGTAAGTGCGCCAGTATCCAGTATTCGGGAGAGTGGGTTCGAACCTCACTGTCGGCAGCCTTGAAGATGGTTTTTCATGGTTTTCCATTTTCACACCCGGTAAATGTACCTTAATTAAGGCCACGGCCGCTTCCACTCCTAGCCCTTTCCACTCGCCATAAGACCTATCTGTGTCGGTGCGACGTAAAGCAACTTGTAAACAAAATAATAATAATAATAATAATAATAATAATAATAATAATAATAATAATAATAATCAGAGGACAGAATTTTAAATATCTAGGGGAGTGGATAATTCCTACCGGGCTGTAAACTATCATACTCATGATCCGTATCGATATGATATACAATGGAAAGAAATAGATCAATAATTCCACCTAATCGATACTTTTTCTTTGCCTTGGTCAAACTAAAAACTGTAGTACATGTTTCATCTAGTTCTAGTGACGAGACATCATCAGTTACGTCTTGTTTAGGTGTACTATTTACAAGAAGTAAAGGCATATATTGTCCGCCCCTGTGGTGTAGTGGTTAGTGTGATTAGCTGCCACCCCCGGAGGCCCGGGTTCGGTTCCTGGCTCTGCCACGAAATTTGAAAAGTGGTACGAGGGCTGGAACGGGGTCCACTCAGCCTCGGGAGGTCAACTGAGTAGAGGTGGGTTCGATTCCTACCTCAGCCATCCTGGAAGTGGTTTTCCGTGGTTTCCCACTTCTCCTCCAGGCAAATGCCGGAATGGTACCTAACTTAAGGTCACGGCCGCTCCTTCCCTCTTCCCTGCCTATCCTTTCCAATCTTCCCATCCCCCACCAAGGCCCCTGTTCAGCATAGCAGGTGAGGACGCCTGGGCATGGTACTGGTCATTCTTCCCAGTTGTATCCCCTGATCCAATGTCTCAGGCACCAGGACACTGCCTTTGAGGCGGTAGAGGTGGGATCCCTCGCTGAGTCCGAGGGAAAAACCGACCCTGGAGGGTAAGCAGATTAAGAAAAAGAAAAAAGACATATTAATCTCTTCTTAACCCCTAAAAGACATTTGAAAAAACTTAAAAATAATTAACATATCTCAAACTGAAGGAGTATGTTATGGAGAAGAGGGTGGGGGGCGGAGGGATGGGTGAAACTATCAAATTATGGTTTAAACATTTTTAGCAATTAAAATGGCTTACAGCTAAAAATACCTTTGATGTCATATACAATGCAGTTCTTAAAAGTTAAGTGGTCCTTATGTTAGCGAGTCTCAGATATTCTGGGAATGTGATGAGTTGTTATCTTTTTGTGGGACTGGATATTGTTTTAAAATTTTTAAAAATTATATCATGGGTGTGTTGACGAAATTTATAATCTTATGGTCTTAAGGGTTGTTTGGCATTAGACTGCATTTATAAATCGGCTGATGGTTTGCAACATCGGACAGAAGGCTGAGACAACGGCCGGGAAAATACTCCCTAGAAATATAAAGAAAAAATAACAAGCTAGAAGTTAATTAATTAATTAATTTAAAGATTTTTCAGATGTCTTCTTAGGATTTGCCAAAGGCAAATAAATAGTATCAATTAGGTGGAATTATTAATCTATTTATTTCAATTCCTACCGGGCTACCACGAATAGCATTAGAGAAAAGGGCAAGAAATATGGAAACAGCAAAAAAGAAAAAATGAAATGGTGTATGGCTTTTAGTGCCGGGAGTGTCCGAGGACAAGTTCGACTCGCCAGATGCAGGTCTTTTGATATGACGCCCGTAGACGACCTGCGCTTCTTGATGAGGATGTAATGATGAAGAACACAACACATACACCCAGCCCCTATGCCAGCGAAATTAACCAATTATGGTTAGAATTCTCAACCCTACCGGGAATCGAACCCGTGGCCCCTGTGACCAAAGACCAGCACGCTAACCATTCGGTTATGGAGCCGGACATGGAAACAGCGTAATATCAGCGATGAGGCAATGTATATGCATAAAAATCTCAATCACTGCAAAATTCAGCCTTACAACACTAATGAAGCCTGAAAATTTGTGTGCGATCGAATGTATTTCATTGAACAGGAAGGGATTACTAGAAAACATTGAGGAAAAAAGAACAATCTTGTGGAAAATACTAGGGCCTAGGCAAGTGGGACAAGAATTTCGACTGGGACCAAATTAGGATTTATACAAAGAGGCAGAAAAAAACATAATGTCGTTTAAAAAGAGAAGACAGCGTTTCTAGGGACACAAAAAGAATGCCACCAGGGGGGAACAGCTAATAAGAGGCCAGACACTGCGTCCAACGGATTTCAACAAACTTCGATGTACAAAAAGTATTTCTGCGACGAGGCTTGAACTCATGTCGGCGAGATTCGCAGACGAGTACGGTGACCAATATTGGCATACTGTATATGTATAAGGAAAATTCGTTCGCCTATTCTTGTCCTATCACCTCCACTTGGTCCGAAGCTTAAAACGAAAGCGTATTGACCTAAACTCTTCTACACGAGTTACTGTTGAGAACATATCACAGGATGAAGTATAGAGTACACATTATTATAGGATGACAATCAACAAAATTACGGGATTCCGAAATCAAACGATCAACCAAAATCAGATGAATAGGAAATGGACCGACAATCCCTGGTCACAAGAACATAAAGAAGCCCATTTCGAAAGGATGGACAAATAATGAATTGATCGAAAGAAGACGAACCAAAAATGAATAGTGCTTTCTAATGTCTGTTTATAATGGATTTGCAAAACCGGAATTGTACTTTGGAGCTAAGGGGATCTTTTATATTTTCTGCTACTAAAATAAAAAAAGGAAGAAACTGTTCCCTCTCATTCTTTCGGTATTGTAATTTTTTAAAAAGAGACATGTTACATACCTTCTTTTTTTTACGACGGGTTGTTTTGTCTATTCAAGTGGGTAGTTTTAATTTCGTGTGGCTATTGTAGCCGAGTGCAGCCCTTGTAAGGCAGACCCTCCGACGAGGGTGGGCGGCATCTGCCATGTGTAGGTAACTGCGTGTTATTGTGGTGGAGGATAGTGTTATGTGTGGTGTGTGAGTTGCAGGGATGTTGGGGACAGCACAAACACCCAGCCCCCGGGCCATTGGAATTAACCAATTAAGGTTAAAATCCCCGACCCGGCCGGGAATCGAACCCGGGACCCTCTGAACCGAAGGCCAGTACGCTGACCATTCAGCCAACGAATCGGACAAGTGGGTAGTAGGGAAAGGGGAAGGCATGTGTTGCTGCGCGCCCCAATTTCCCCTGCACAATGCATGGCATCGATGACCAGCGAACCTACCTTTGCCCATCTAAAATTTAAATGAGCAAGGGGAAGGCATGTGTTGCTGCGCGCCCCAATTTCCCCTGCACAATGCATGGCATCGATGACCAGCGAACCTACCTTTGCCCATCTAAAATTTAAATGAGCAATGCACGCTATTTGTGACACATTATACTGTGTTTATTCTCTCTACGTACCCAGACACACAGTGTGCTGCGGTAAGTGCCCAGTTGGCGCTCAGGATTGAAGCTCCACAACTATGGCTGCCGTAGTACTGCAGTGAGAGCTGGAACAAAGAATACAGATTACTGGAACAAAGAATACAGATTAAACTTCATGAATACCTTCAGAAATTATTGGAAGTTGTAACTGCTGTTAGCCAAAACAAAATTGCCAAATTTATTTGAACTTATACAATGAATGAAGATACAGGAGATGGATATTCTTAATTACATATCTGAAACACAACTAAACACACTGAGAGAAGGGGCTGAGGTCGAATCTGAAAACAAGATTTGTTTACACTCTCCTACAACGTGTTAATGTTTTTTTTTAGATGTGCTATATGAGGTATCCTTGAAAAAGGTTCCAGTATTTACAGACTAGGTAGCACGCAGCAAACGAAGGGAAAAAATGTACTATAAACATTCGTCGCAAACCCATTATCTTCGGAGTTATGGTCCACTACCACTACCATCATTAATCACAATGATGCAATAATTTACGGAGGATCGTATGCGACAAAAGGCGGATATACGTTCCTACCTAAACATCGGTCGTAAACGACTGCAAATGTGGTACATACATGATGGGCGCAGGCCCGTTTTCATCTTAGGTTTAGGTGACACCTAACATGGATCTTCCATGAGCAATGGATTTGTCGGGGAAGTCCAATACCTTGGCCTGCCCGTTCGCCTGACCTTTACATTTTAGATTGTTGGTTTTGGTGACATGTAACGACCATAGTGTATGTGGTCCACATAAATGATGTAGATATACGTCGAGAAGGCGTGTTCAATGTCTGTGATGCAATCCGGCTACAGCCAGGGGTGTTCCAACGAATGCGTGATTCCATGCGACGTAGGGTGGAAGACTGTATTGCATTGGATTGTGGTCACATCGAGCAAATGTTGTGAAGAGTAGATCATTGATGATAGTAGAGGCAGCGGACCATAATTCCGAAGATATTGGGTTTTTGAACAATATTTATAGGACATTTTTTCTTCGTTTGTGGGCCGATGACCTAGATGTTAGGCCCCTTTAAACAACAAGCATCATCATCTTCGTTTGTTGCATGCTGCCTCCTCTGTAAATACTAGAACCTTTTTGAAGGACATTTTGTATACTAATAGAAGTATATGTTCTCACAGCCAAAAATCCAAGAAAATCATAGACATGATCGTGATACAGATATCTGACCGCGTTTTTTCTCGACCGACAGTTAATTTCGACTGGCATGTCTTCGCTTCATACAAGCCACAATGAGGTTCAGAGTAATGAAACGTTTTAAAATTTCGGAGGTTCAAGTACTCCGAAACATGGTTCTAATGACCTATGTAAACATATGTATCAGTTTATGTTACAGTTCTTCTATTTGTCACCAAGGCCATTAAATATTAGTTCGCTCATATTGGGAGAATTCCATTTGCCGTAGCATAGAGCATCCTGAATTTTCCTCCA
Source organism: Anabrus simplex (assembly GCF_040414725.1). NCBI lineage: Eukaryota > Metazoa > Arthropoda > Insecta > Orthoptera > Tettigoniidae > Anabrus > Anabrus simplex. The sequence goes on from NC_090273.1 coordinate 98,863,202, forward strand.
CACCCTTAAGCCTGTAAGCTAGATGTACGTTTCTAGACTCGAATAAACCACCCCGAGAGTTCCGGTAATCAAGATCAGGGGTGCGGAGAAGTCTGCGTTCGAATCCTGCACAGTCATTGGGCGTTGCCACCTCTGTTGTCAAAGATACTTGTTCAACTTTTTCCATTAAATTTTCATAAGAACATGAGTGTTGCGCGCGCTTTGTCTTGTCAGTGTAAACACTGCACAGACCATACATGAGCAATATACATATTATGTAGGTACAGGGAGAGCGTAATGATGATGGGCTATCACTTGCTGATGAGTATGATTGTCTTCTTCAAAACTCGGTTTTTGTGGGTTATTCGATGGCTGTAGAGGCCAATCTCGGAGCCGCAGTTTATTTTCGAAGGACATCTTGTATACATAGTAAGAAATGTATATGTTCACACAGCCAAAGATTTAAAAAAAATGTCAGTTGTCGAAGAGGGCATGCTATAGGTTAGACTCGACCAATCTGTGGCTCATTAGATGTTGAAGTTCAGATTTGGCGTATGATGAGTGGGAATTGGTGAGGTGCGATAGTGCACGAACCACATCCAATGTCTTAGTTCAAGACGCAATTCATCCAGTACTGCGCATACTTTTTGGACAGTCATAGAGGAATCTTCCCAGACATTGATACTAAAGTGTTGCTGATGCTTCCTTCACTCGTCAAACTTCTCTAGGATTTACACCTAGTGTAATTTACTAATCCATTTCTGAATAAAGAGGTACCAGTGAAATGAAGATCTGCAGTCATAAATAGAACTCTAATAGGGAAACAGCTGTCTGATGGTCTAAACGACATGACATGGATAATCCATGACCAGAAAAGAACGTGCTGTCCTTTCTTCTACTTGTTTTTGATGTTGTAAATATTCCAAAAGTTACCATTTGATTTCTTTCCATGTGACAGCGGAATTTCTTATTTAAAGATGATTGTCGTCAAGTATGAAATTACTTGGGTTAGATCATGCACTACTTATTTTTAGCAAATATAGTTAGGTATATCCTAACATTTCTAAATACAAAGTTTTCGTGTCTCTAAAAGAGAAGTGATATAATCATATTTGTGAGCATACCTGACTGGGGTATTCTCCATCAGCAGCGTCCACTCCGTTCACAATGCGACTCCATTCCAAAAGAGGGACACGTTGCCTCACGCCAGCTAAACAGAAGATAAACATTAATGATCATTAATTTAGGATAAAATCAAGTCATATTCAATTCAGAGTATTGATTTACATTCTCAAAATATTAAATAAAATGAAGAAAATTCGATTAGCTACAAATTATGTGACAATAATAACAACTATGTTACGTGCTCCAGGAGGTGATGAACCCTGGCTTATTATCCCAGGAAGCATTAGTATTAGGTAATACGTTGTCTCAAAATCAGGACTGTAATATATCAATTACTTTTAAAATTCAGTGCTCTACTTATATGAAAAACAAAAGTGGATGGTAATAACAGTGCCTCTGTGGCTGAGGTAGCAGTACGCAGGCCTTTCACTGTTGGGTTCCTTGGTTCAAATACCGGTCACTCCATGTGAGATTTTTGCTGGATAAAGCGGAGGCAGGACAGGTTTTCTCCGCATAGTCCGATTTTCCCTGTCATATTTCATTCCAGTAACACTCTCCAATATCATTTGATCTGTCAGCATCAATCATTGCCCCACCGGAGCGTGACAGGCTTCGGCAGCCGGCACAATTCATATCCTCGCCGTTAGATGGCGGTTTCATTCATTCTATTCCTGAACCAGTCGAATGGCTGGAAACAGGCTGTGGATTTTTAATACAAGTGGTTTAATGATTAGACTAATATTTGCTTGAGTTTATCTGGCTTACTGGCTCAATAGTAAGGCTAGCTGCCTTAATTTTAGAGGCTCCCGCGTCCTTTCCCAGCCGGGCTAACGATTTTGACCGCGTCTTATTAATTTCTTCTGGTCCGGAGACTGGGCGTTTGTGCTCGTCTTAATACAACATCTTTAATTACTAGTAAAAAATCAAACTACCTACCACCATCAAAACAAGCAATACCCGACTGAATATATCCCTCCACCTATGCCTGGTGTTAGGAAAAGCATCTGACTGAGAAATTGGTCTTAATCCGCATGTAGTGCCGATTCCAAGTAATCGAAGAAGTTTAGGAGCGCCGAACTGTGAACTTGCATTCGGAAAATGGTGGACTCGAATCCCACTGTCGGCACCCTGAAGATGGCTTTCCGTGGTTCCCCATTTGTACATCAGGCAAATACTGGGGCTGTACCTTAATTAAGGCCACGACCGCATCCTTCCCACTCCTAGCCCTTTTCTATCCTATCGTAGCCGTAAGATCTATCTGTGTCGGTGCGACATAAAGCAAGTCGTAAAAAAAAAAGATCCAGGTAAAAATCCCTGACCTCCTGACCTGGTCGGAAATCGAACCCGGGACCTTCGGCTTAGTGGCAGGTTCACTACCCCTAAACCGCGAGGAAATTTACAACGAAGCACACACTTTGTCCATGTAGTCTTTTACTTACCGAATGTCCCCGTGACAGCTACTAGCACTACTAGAAGAGTAATTCGCAGCATTGTGTGTCTACTGAACCAAAACCAATTTCTCTTCGCCTTTTATACGATTTCCCTTGAAGATAATATGTATTATATTATTTAGATATCGTACAAAATTCGTATGACAATGACATATTTTAATCTTTCAAGGTTATCGTTAATACTAAGGTGAGCAGTCCGTTAAGTACAGGGGATTCCAACCATTACGCAATTCATGATCTCCTGTAGGCCTACATCTGTATACAAAGCAATGTCATTAAAAAATCGGTGAAAGACTCCCTATCTCAAGATTTCGTGTACTAATATACCGAGATAACTGATGTTAACACCACGTGCATGCTGAATTATACTGGGTTTTCCAGATTTGTATCATTGTCTCCGACTAAATTCATTCCTCATTTTGTTTCTGATAAGATTCCAACTACAGTATGGTTCCAGTGTATGGGACTCTCGCCAGGATTATTTGATTCGAGAACTGGAAAAAATCCAAAGAAAATCAGCTCGATTTGTTTTGGGTGATTCCCGATAAAAGAGTAACGTTACGAAAATATTAAAATGTTCGGGCTGGGAATACTTGGGAGAAAGGAGATGTGGTATGTTCCGAGCTCTCGGTGGAGAGATGGCGTGGAATGATATAAGTAGACGAATAAGTCTGAGTTTTGTTTTTTAAAGTAGGAAAGATCACAATATGAAAATAAAGTTGGAATTCGAGAGGACAAATTAGGGAAAATATTTGGTTTATAGGAAGAGGGCTTAGGGACTGAAATAATTTATCAAGAGGGATGTACAATACATTTCCAAATTCTTTACAATTATTTAAGAAAAGACTAGGAAAACAACAGATAGGAAATCTGCCACCTGGGCGACTGCCATAAATGCAGATCAGTGGTGAATGATTGATTAATTGATTGACTGATATACTAATTAATTGATTGATTGATTGATTGATTGATTGATTGATTGATTGATTGTCCATTAATAATAATAATGAGAACATATGGATCACTGAAGAAATCCCGGAAGATTGTAAATGTGCGCTAATCCATCCACTACACAAGAAAGGTGATAAAACGAACATCAATAATTATAGAGGAATTAGCTTGATACCAATTGCTTACAAATTTTTTTCGAAAGCCTTGCTCACTAGACTTGAGAAACAAACAGACCATCTAATTGGTGAATACCAGGCAGGTTTCCGAAAAGGAAGATCTTGTACAGAACAAATCCTTATTACCCCAGTCATCTGTTCAGACTCAAAGTTATAGACTCCCCAAATTGTACCTCTGATCCCAATCAAGAAGCAGACCTCAACCATACAATTTTAGGATGCACTAGATACAAACCACAAGTGACCAACTTATATCAAACGCTTATACAACTGAAAGTTCCACTTCCCACTTCCGTTTCGTCGTTGTTCAGCAGCTATGACATCCGTATATATCAAGCAATAGCCAAATTTTTAAGTGAAGCTAATTTAACATTGTGATAAGTTTGTTCTGTAGTCTGTAGTTAAACTGTTCTCATCCAACCAAAGTTCCTGTACCGTGGCTTTCCATCACCAATTAGTCATAATGCCATGAACGGTCCCATGTTGTAAAGATGCTGCTCTTTGACTTTCCTGTTTTCGAAATGTACAGAGCTGGCAGCATGGTCTTACGGACAAAATGCCAAAATAAAAAAATAACAAATCCTTAATCTCAAAACTATCCTCCAAATGCGCAAAACTAGACGAACAGTCATTACTTTAGTAGATTTCAGAAAAGCATGTGACTCTATAGACCGTCAAACACTTTTCAATACTCTAGAAGAATTTCAAGTGGATAAAAAACAAGAGAATTAATCAAACAAACATTAACTGGCACTACTTCAAAAGTTAAATTCCTAGGCGAAATATCTGAGCCTTTTCCTGTTAACACCGGGGTCCGTCAAGGGGATGGTTTATCGCCGTTACTATTTAACTTGGTACTTGAGAAAGTAATCAGGACCTGGGAAAAGGAAACTAAAGGAATAACCCTTGGAAGACTACGTAAAGACAGAATTCACGTGCAATGTCTGGCCTTTGCTGATGACACAGCAATCCTTTCCAATAATAGGCATGGAGCAATTCATTCCATTGAAAAACTACATGAAATTGCCATCAAAGCGGGACTTCAAATTTCGTATGAGAAAACTCAGTACATGGAAGGAGCTTCACAATACTTAGCTGGACTAAATTCGGCAAAATTATTCAAGTTAACCAATTTAAATATTTGGGAGAAATTATCCAGCCCTCTGGTTTAAACCGCGAAGCAAATAAAGAAAGAATTTCCAAATTACAGAAAGCATACAGGATCACTTGGAAAAGGTATAATAAAAAATCAATATCTCGGAATGCAAAACTTAGACACTATAATACAGTAATCAAACCTGAAGCGTTATATGCCTCAGAAGCCTTAACCATTGGTGGCGGATCTTTAACCAAAGACATTGAGAAACATGAAAGAATAATTTTACGAAAAATGTTTGGCTCAGTTTGTATAGATGGAATATGAAGGAAACAATCATTCCAGGAGATATATTGTCATTCTGAAAACAATTCGCACACTTTTAGGAAAAGACGGTTGAAATTTTATGAACACATTATCAGGCTAACTAAAAGAATTCTCAACCTGGCCCTTTCATTAAAAACCAAGAACAGCTGGCTTCGTGAAATTGAAACAGATCTCCAGAAAATCAACATCTCAGAAGACATTGTACAGGACAGATGTAAATTCAGAACCAAAATCGACAATCACCACATTGAAGACAAACCCAACACCAGAGCTACTATCACCTGGACACAAGAACGAAGGAAGAAGCTCAGCGAGAGGATGAAGAGATTTTGGGAGGAAAAGAAGGCCAACACATCAGCTAAGCAAGTTCAACCGTGGTCCTGAGTAGGGCATAACGATGTAAAAAAGTAATGATAATATTTATTCTTCCTCAAATGACTGAGGTTGCCAAACCGACAAAGAATATCATACCATATAAATTCTGTATAAAGTTGTTATACTCCTTCTTAGGCTTCGAGTGTATATCAATAGAGATTTATTATTATTATTATTATTATTATTATTATTATTATTATTATTATTATCATCATCATCATCACTAGGCTGAACACGTTGAAATTCGACGTAATACTAAGTCCCTGGCTCGGTAAAGTGTATATATCTGGCACTTACAAACAGTTGAGTGACAACATTTGCTACATGTAGTTTGCAGTGGCTAAATGCAGACTCCAGGAATTAACTTATAGACTGACGTGTGTAGTACCATTTGCAGAGAAATTTAGGTCCAATGTCTCTGAAAGTTGTGCTTTTAGAGCACCTCCTTAAACACTACATTTATAGTCCTATGGCTCGCTGGCATTATTTGTACTTTCAAACTGTCAAATGATCGAACTCGAGACATTGCTACGTACAGCTGGCCATGGCTGAATACAGCCTGGGGAAAGTGTACACTAACATGATCTAAAATCTGTCTTTGAGCTTTGTTAATCGTCATGCTGAATGCAAGGCGAATAGGAAACTGGCTTCTTTAACATTAAATGGAAGAGTAGTGTCGATGGTGTTAAATCAATTCTAGGAATCAAAACTCTCTGTACAAAACTTAACCCCGTAACGATTTCAAGATCCAAACAACTGTCGTGCATTTTTCGTAAAATTAATCTTGTTCCGTTCAGAAGCCCCGGTGAAGCACTTAAGTTTGACATTACAATTGTTCCTGGTTTTAATTTAAGGACATGAGGCAAGATACATAATTCTAAGCTGTTCAGAAGCTCTATAGAATTGGAGACTTTCATCTTCAGTAATTAAGTTATTTACGCTGATGTACGTTCTGGCCGTTCCTGGTAGAAGATCTATAACTTTAGAATTGATTTGACCGGGCGAGTTGGCCGTGCGTGTAGAGGCGCGCGGCTGTGAGCTTGCATCCGGGAGATAGTAGGTTCGAATCCCACTATCGGCAGCCCTGAAGATGGTTTTCCGTGGTTTCCCATTTTCACACCAGGCAAATGCTGGGGCTGTACCTTAATTAAGGCCACGGCCGCTTCCTTCCAACTCCTAGGCCTTTCCTATCCCATCGTCGCCATAAGACCTATCTGTGTCGGTGCGACGTAAAGCCCCTAGCAAAAGAAAAAAAAAAGAATTGATTTGATCGCAGTGTTCGTTTCTAGGGGGCAAGAATGTCAATTTTGGAGAAACTTATAGCATCTTTTTGTAACTCAAATTTATTCCTGTACATTTCAGAGACGATGTCTTGTAGGTGGTGGTCAAACAATAACAGATTTCTGTGGCGATTTATGATTCCATCACCGATTTTCAGCAAAACATTAGAAAAGTCCAATTCTTTAGGCCTTACTCACATATTTTTAAACAGGTGAAATATTTAAAATTCTGACCAAATAGGAGAAAATTTAATACAGTTCTGAATAACAGCTTGTTTGGAAGCATGCGGGACAACAGGCAAATCCTGTCTAAAATCTTCACCTAGAACAATAACATTCCCTCCAAAAAAGATTAATTACCCATGGTGTCTTTCAAAAGTCGGCTAATGCATATCAGCGCATGCACATAATGGAGTGTGGCCTCCGAAGAGACCTGATGTAGATCTTCCGATTTGACGCCTTATAGGCGACCTGCCTGTCTGTGAAGATGGGACCCTACTTATGACGAATTCTAATGAGGAGGATGGCTCACACACCCGACCCCAGAGCCATCGGAATTAACCAATGAATCTTAACATTCCTTATCCGGCCGCGAATCGAACCCGGGACTTGTGGGCTGGCCGTAAAAGTATTCTGTATAATTTAATCTCACCTTATTCCCGAGCCCGTATCAGGAAACGAGACAAAGGGGTTGACACACATAAGTACATAAGAACCTTTTCCTCACCATTGTTCTGAAATAAATCGTGTTTTAAACAGTCCGCTCCTTGACTGAACGGTCTGCGTACCGGTCTTTGGTTCAGAGTGCCCCGGGTTCGATTCCTGGTCGAGCCAGTGCGTATGGTTAATTCCTTTAACTCGGGGACTGGATGTTCGTATTCATTTTCATCTACATACAACACACCACACTACAAAACAGTTGCGGTTCGTGCATGAAGGGCTTTTGGGCGCCACCCCGCCGCCTTTTCAAAAACTTTTAACGTTACTTTATTCTGTAAATGATTACATAAAGGGATGGACAAATGTAGCGAAGTCGAACTTATTCAGTTACACAATGCTATCTTTATTATTTCCGCTGTTAACATTTTGCTTTTCTATTTTCAAGAAAATGGCAAAGGCTTTCAGACCGTGGCTGCTGTCCAGCAAGCTCGATGTTTTCGCTTTAGACGTGAGGTGCTCGGACTATGGCAGGGGAGCCCTGGTCAGGTCCCCTGACTTTGCTAGTGTGCGGGGTACGGGAGGAGCCTTGAAAGACGATGGCAGTTTGTAAGGGGAAGGAAGAGTGCAGGCGGGTGTAAGCGCCGAACGGCGGAGTCCTCAGCAACATTGCCAACCACTTTAAATAAAATATTCCTAGGCTTTCCCCCCCACGTCTTATATTAATTGTTGTTAGAGATTAATTCCAAAACATTTTACACCTTAATAACAGGCAGGAAAACATTACTTTGAATGTTTCCCTCGACAACTCTCCCCTACCACACAATTCTAACCCCAAGTACCTTGGAGTAACTCTTGATCGGACACCATCCTTCAGGAAACATTTAATGAATACCGCTGCTAAACTGAAGACCAGGAACAATATCATTCAGAAACTTGCAGGTTCTACATGGGGAGCATCAGCATCCAATCTTAGGTCGTCAGCACTGGGACTGGTATACTCTACAGCCGAGTATTGTTCTTCTGTTTGGCTGAGTAGCCCTTATGTTAAGAATATTGATGTTGTTCTGAATCAGACGATGCGCATTGTCAGCGGCGCAGTCAGATCTACTCCTGTTTTCTGGTTGCCAGTCTTGAGCCACATAACACCTCCAAGGATTCGCAGACAAAACAACCTAATTCGCGAGTTCAGGAAGATAACAATGAACCTAAGTCTTCCCATTCATAAAGACATGGTTGTTAGGTATGGACGTCTGAAGTTAAGATCTCCGCCCATTCAGACTGCAAGGGAACTCATCAATAGGAACTTTAACGGTTCTGATGAATGGCAATTGGAGTGGACCAACTCAGCTCCAGATGAATGGCAGACCCTCTTTAGTCGCCAACACCCACCACCTGGTTTTAATCTCCCCAGAAGAACTTGAGTTCTTCTGAACAGAGTCCGTACCAATCATGGACGATGTGGGTCATTGTTGCATATGTGGGGTATGCGCTCCTCCCGTGAGTGCGACTGTGGCGAGAAGAAACAGACCATCCGTCATATTGTCACCGAATGTCCTAGGAGGTCTTACTTCGGTCAGCTGTAGGAGTTTGTGTGTGCTTCTGATGGGGATGTACAATGGTTGGACAGCTTGGATTTAAGTTTATGAACTCTTTTAGAGATTGGTTGTTTGCTTAAGGTGTTATATTGTTTATTATATTTTTGAATATTTGTATGTAGAGTTATGTACTAGCCATAAGCTAAATAAATAATAAATAAATCCCATTAGACTGACTATTTAAGCAATTCATTTCTATAAATAAGCTAAAATAAAGATCAAAAATATAACCGTAACGTTACGGCACTATTTGTAGTGTGGTCAAATTGTTAAATACGTTGTCATGCTTTGAAATTTGAGCAAGGAGAGAGAAATTCGGGAGTGCACTGTTTATTTGTTTTCATGAATGTTGTTATTATCAATTGTGATTGTGATCAGTGAAACAGTGTGTATGTATGTTCAGTACGTCAGCGATGCCGCTGGTGGGATCCTCAACAGTTCTGCCATCAGCTGTCATAGATGGCCTAGGCATCACTGAAGAGGCGTACTAGGGAAATGAGGAGTGAGGTAGTGAAACAGTGCAGTGCCGTAATAGTCGGGATTACATTAGCTGTTAGCCTGTTAATTAATGTGTGTGCATAAATGCCACTGTAGTGTAGTTAATTAATTAACTAATATTATAGTGCAACCAGATTTCAATTCAGCCAGTGTCATCGGATTATTATTATTATTATTATTATTATTATTATTATTATTATTATTATTATTATCTAAAAGTATCGTGATGCTGGTCAGTGAAAACTCGACCGACTGGGGAGGGGAGAGAGACGGTGGCACAGCCCTGCCCGAGTAAAATGTCACGAACCGCCACTGCTACCAGTCATTACAGAAAAACATGCAATAGTGAATACATCCCTGCTCACAGGTTTGGCGTCAGAATGGGCATCTGGCTGTAAAACTGGGCCAATTACACATCAAGTTCTTACCCCAGTGACTTGGAAGAAAGATCAAGAAGAATAGGGCACGTTTGAACAAAATTCGAGATAAACAAATAATTGGTGTTTGATTACCCGAGAGCCCTGGTGCAGGTTCTCCGAGTTGACATCTTACAGGCAACACGCTCGCCTGTAAATATGGGCCCTACCTATGATGATGCTGAAGATAGCACACACACCCAGCCCCCAAATCACCGGAATTAACCAATGAAGATTAAAACCTCCACCCGGCCGGGAATCAAACTCGGGACCTCTAGGGTCAAAGGTCAACGATCTAACCATTTAGCCATGGAGCCGGACAATTCGAGTTTATAGACCTTTTCAACCTCGCAGGTTACCTCGGTAAGAAGCCAAGATTTCTTAATATAGTTCGGTATTTCATTTTTTTAAACCTCTTCTTTCCTAGTCTTTATCCCCTGCAGTCGCTTAAGTGCGGCCAGTATCCAGTAATCGGGAGATAGTGAGTTCGAGCCCCACTGTCGGCAGCCCTGAAGATGGTTTTCCGTGGTTTCCCATTTTCACACCAGGCAAATGCCGGGGCTGTACCTTAATTAATGCCATGGCCGTTGCCTTCCAATTCCTAGGCCTTTCCTGTCCCATCGTCGCCATAAGACATATCTGTGTCGGTGCGACGTAAAGGAAATAGCAAAAAAAAAAGTCTTTATCCCAGGTATCTGTGGTTGACATTAACAGGGATTAATCCTACTTTTACGGTCAGATGCCCTTCTTAACGCCAAACCTATGTGGAGTGATGTATTCAACATTGCATGCTTCTATGTTATGTACTGATTTGAATATGTGTATTAAGTTGATCGCAAACACCAAGCATCCGAAGTAGAGGTATTAACCACGCACGGTTGGTTAAAAACCCCGACCGGGCCGCGAAATGAACTCAGGGCCCTATGAAACCGGAGGCAACTACGGTGAGAAAATCGACAACCTGTTTCCAGTCATTTGATCGGGTCAGGAATGGAATGAATGAAGCCCCATCTAGCGGCGAGGATACGAATTGTGCCGACTGCTGAAGCCTGTCGCACTCCTCTGGGGCAATTATTAATGACTGACAGGCGACATGAAATTATATTGGAGAGTGTTGCTAGAATGAAAGATGACAGGGGAAACCGGAGTAACCGGAGAAAAACCTGTCTCACCTCCGCTTTGTCCAACACAAATCTCACATGGAGTGACCGGAGTTTGAACCACGGAACCCAGCGGTGAGAGGCCGGCGTGCTGCCGCCTGAGCCAAGTAGGCTACTAATTCTCTACTTCATTACTCTTGATAATTAAATGCTTTCCACATTCCTAAATACAGCATATCTTCTTTGTACATACTAAACCTAGAACATTTCTGCTTTGCATTCAAGATACATATTTACAGTACATTTTCTTCTGTCCTCCACTCCGTACAGGCAAGCTGGTTTCGAGGATTTCCTCGTACGCTGCCAACACCTGCTGTAAGTTTCACCTCATCATCACTTCATTATTGCTCCTGGGCATTCTTTAGTAATGGCATTTCTATTTTCATCCTTCCTCATAATGACAGTGTATATGCAGACACAGTAAGACAATGCGGCTCTCTCGCGAAAAAAAGGTTCTTTTTTTAAGTAAGGTCCGTTTGTCAATAGAAACAAAAGTAAACCTTTTTATTATATCCTCTTTACACATTAAGCTATCATTCTACATAGTTACCGTATTTGTTTGAACATTTCCTAGCGTTCCACCAATTTTTGTATCCCCTGATCGTAGAATTCTGCCGGCTATGACTGAAGCCAACCTTCAACTACTGTTAACACTTCTTCGTCGGTGTCAAACCACTGACCGGCGAGGAACTGCTCCAGTTAACGGAACAGATGGAAAAAATGGAAATCGCGTATGGGTTTTAGTGCTGGGAAATCCCAGGGCGGGTTCGGCTTGCTAGGGGCAGGTCTTTTGATTTGATGCCTGTAGGCGACCTGCGCGTCATGATGAGGATGAAATGATGATGAAGACAACACATACACCAAGTCCCCGTGCCAGGGGAATTAACCAATGATGGTTAAAATTCCCGACCCTGCCGGGAATCGAACCCGGGACCTCTGTGACCAAAAGCCAGCACGCTAACCATTTAGCCATTGAGCCGGACACGGAACAGATGATAAACGCTAGGCGCAAGGTCCGGGCTGTACGGTGGATGGTACATTTGCTTCCATCCAAAGGATCGGATTAACCCTTGAGTTTGAGCAGCAGTACGAGGTTGTACATTGCCATGCAGCAACAAAACTCCAGATGACAAGAAGCCACGTCGTTTATTCTGTACAGTATGCCGATGATACGTTCCTTGCTGTAAAATATCGAATCATTTCACACTCAGCGCGACGCTCAATAGGGATGTATCACGCAAAACTTGTCCGCTAGGCAGCGTAATGGTAGTAGCCGGTATGCGCTTTCCGCTGCTCGATTGTTTAACATGAGACTTATATGAAGTATTCCTACATTTGCGATAATCGAAACGAAACTTTTGCTTTAAATGCATTAAAATGGAGTTACCATATTCTGCTAATGTTTTCAATAAGACGGGAAATGCTATAGGTGCAATGACGATAGCGGATTTGGAAGCAGAATTGAAGAAAAGGGGAGAAAAAATATCCGAAAAAAAATGCAAGAGTTGATTGAAAGGTACCAGTAAGGAATAAATCCAGCAACTCCTACTTTTAGCGTTTTTGTTAAGATTGAATTCTTAGAGTACAAATAGCATTTTGAAAACATTCCTAACACGGTATTTTTTTTTCTTTGTCGGTTATAGGAGTACATAAGGCACGGCATTGGTGTGACAGCAGTGTCTGGGGCTACATCCAGTACAACTGAGGTGGTGGTGTTGGTGATTATTGTTTTAAGAGGAAGTACAACTAGGCAACCATCCTTTATATAACACTAATCAGAGGGAAAATATGGAAGGGGTCCGACACTTCCCCTGAGGCCCAGTACGACTGAACTTCATTTCCGTGTAGCGCACGAGTTTCGGGATCTTGTTTCGGACCATACGACAAATACCGATAAAAAAATTTCAAATTTGGAAGTAATGTTCAGGAAGTCTGAAATTGTCAAATTATACGTCGCTGTGTGATTCAGGGTACCGTACCGCACACGGTGTTATGGCTATTTTTCTACTTCTATATCTTCTTGCTCTCGGAGTTATTTCCAAGGTACCGGTGCCATACCATGACAATATTGAAGGTACAGCGTTCTCCTTAAGTCTTCGTCTTTCGCCTAAAATTATTGAAATAGGCCATATTAACTTTTCGGAATCTACTACCTTATTATAAAATTATTTCTTAATTAGTACTAATTAGCTTACTTACCAGTTTCAGTAATGACATAATCTTCAACTGTAAAATGTTTCGAGCAGACTTTGATATCAGGAGTCATATTTTTATTTCGTAGGTCCTGCCTACGAATCGCATGCAACCACTTTTTACGGAAAGCATCTTGCTTAGGAAATTGATGGTATGAATACGGTCGACCTTGATTTTGGGACATTGGGACACAGCAATAGTCAGGCATCACAATTTTCTTATCATCTTTGTTGTCGTAACGATATATTAAATCTTTAACTTCAGCATTTAACTAGGTAACTTCCATTGAAAACACATACAAACAAATGACGATCGACAAGCGCATACCGGGTACTACACGTGAGACATCTATCGGTAGTATTTCAGTACATCCCTATTATCTGAAACATTTCAACTGCCCACAGCGAACTTAACAAAGCTACAGTCGTTTCGGACCTTGATTAAAAAATAACCCTCGTACATCTTTTTTGCTAGTGGTTTAACGTCGCATGAATACAGTTAAGGTTTTCGGCAACGCGAGGATGGGAAAGCTTTATCCTTTATGGTTCTAAGACAGCAGTTGCTCATGCAGGCCTGCATCTGTTGACGCCGGGCTGAGTGGCTCAGACGGTTGAAGCGCAGGCCTTCTGACCCCAACTTGGCAGGTTCGATCCTGGCTCAGCCCGGTGGTATTTGAAGGTGCTCAAATACGTCAGATTCGTGTTGGTAGATTTACTGGCACGTAAAAGAACTCCTGCGGGACTAAATTCCGGCACCTCGGCGTCTCCGAAAACCGTAAAAGTAGTTAGTTGTTCGTAAAGCAAATAACGTTATTATCAGTTGACGCTACTCCGCTGTGGGTGGGGTCGGTAGAATACAACCACAGTATCCCCTGCCTGTCGTAAGAAGTGACTAAAATGGGTCCCACGGGCTCTTAAGTTGGGAGAGTGAGTTGGCAACCGCGGGACCCTTAGTTGAGTTCTGGCATTGCTTCCATTTACTTGCGCCAGGTTCCTCACTTCCATCCATCCTATAGGACCTCTCTTGGTCAACTCTTGTTCTTTTCCGACCCCAATGGTATTAGAGTATTCAAGACCTAGGGATTCTTTCATTTTCACGCCCTTCATGACCCCTGTCTTTCTTTGGTCGATATCTTCATTTTTCGAAGTATCGGGCCCCTTCCATTTTTCTCTCTGATGAGTGTTAATGGAGGGTGGCTGCCCAGTTGTACTTCCTCTTTAAACACTAATCATTACCACCACCTCTGATGGCGCTAGAGCAACTATCAGTCCTTGGTAACATACGCAGTTTAAGCGTAAGTGTGAACAGTGGGTGAGTACGAGACTGTTTCGTACAGCGATCTGAGGGCAGAATGTTGATGAGTGCACTTCGTGTAAATATGTCTACGCTGGATCGGGTGAGAAACAACACGCTAGAGCAGGGCCTCTCAGGGTGCATGCGCCTGATGCATGCACTGTGCACGGTGCAAAAGACGACTTCGTTTGCTTGACCAGAATGCAGACCCCCCACTCCTCGATTTGGAGCAATAGCGCTTACTCTCTCTTTCCTCACGCCTGTCTCGCTCGCTCCCCTTGTCTCCCTCTTCTACACTTGCTCCGTAGCGCTCCAAATCCGGGCCTAGTTGAGCCAAGTAGAGCCGAGCTTAGCCGAGTAGCCCAGAGACGAAGCGTTGGTCCGAGCCGAGTCGAGCCGAATGGGATCGACGCACAGTGCACGGAGCTCATCCGCCTCGATTTGCACGCGTGATATTTTGGGCGTTTGAGAGGCCCTGGTCTAGAGGCAACGCAACACGATGCGCGTTCTTGACCATCTTTCTTTAACTGTAATTAACAAAAGGTAGGAGTGTACTGGATCAAATTTCTCGGCTTACTGTTCTGGTGTAGTCATTTCCTTGTGGTTTGCCATAGAGTAGATACTCATCCTGAATACATGGTCATTGCACTTTATATTGCCATTTCCTACACACATCTTGTAAAATAATATTTATTTATTTATTTATTTATTTAGTTTTATTTGTAAAACGTTTGGAAAACCAACGGAAGGGTAAGGCAACATAGAATAACCAAATTTTCCCGGAGAAAACGGGACGTACAGATTACATTGACTCTCAAACCACCCCAAACGCCATGGCGCTACAGTCCTGATGTGCCTTGGCCTACTTGATGCGTGGTCAGCGTAACAAATCTTTTCGGCCGTTATTCTTGCCTTTGTAGCACAGGGCCACTATATCACCGTCAGATACCTCCACAATTGTAATCACGTACTGTATACTGAGTGGACCTCCCCTCAGATCCAGGTGAAAATCCCTGACCTGGTCGGGAATCAAACCTCCGTTCCATAATCCAGCCGTATGCTTATACTGTATGATTTTTTGCGGCAGTAGATCCAATAATAATAACTCTAATCACACACTTATATTCACTAGTACATCAGCTCTAACACAAACGTGTTCTTCCTTTGTACTTCCTCACAGCACACAGACGTACAGTATTTGAGGTAGCTAAATTTAAACTTATTTATAACCCATCGCATGTTATATAGAAATAGCACCAATAGTAATACTGCACAGTACTCTCATTTACTTCTTCCAGTAATCCAGATTTGTACGCTAGACACAACTATCCCTGGTACCAGGGTTCTCAGTTAAAATACGGGCACGGCAAATAATGTCGAACAATTTTCACGTCATTTTTCGTTGGCTAAAAATAGACTGAATGTTCTTTATGGCTGATAAGGCATGTCGGAAGGACTTTACGTTACATAAACCATCTTCTTCATCGTCTTCATTCTCGTTTTCATCACCAACCAATTTCTTTCTTTTTTTACAATTGGCTTAATGTCGCATCGGCACAGATAGGTCTTATGGCTACGATGGGATAGGAAAGTCCGAGGAGTTGGAAGGAAGCGGTCTTGGCCTTAATTAAGGTACAGCCCCACCACTTGCGTGGTGTGAAAATGGGAAACCACGGAAAAACCATCTTCAGGTCTGCCGACAGTGGGCTCGAACCCACTATCTCCCGGGTGCAAGCTCACTGCTGAGCGACCCTAACCACACAGTCAACTCGTCCGGTCCACCAATTTTTTTTTTTTTTTTTTTTGAGGTGATGGTTGAAGAACTCGTCGATGTTTTATCAAACGCCGCCTCTGTAACAACTGCTACATCAATGGCCATGTAATCTTCTTGCACTGTTCGAGAGTTTGTTGTAGCTATCAGTATCTCGCCAATCTTAGATCCGTCTGGAATACACATGTAATGGAAAGGGTTAGAAAGGAAATTTACATATTTTTTCCATTATAGTTGCAAAATTCCGTTTTCGCGTCAGACACGTTCCGCTAAATACTGGTAAACGTACATGCATATTAAACGGTAATTTACGGGTACCGGGATAATTTTCCGATATGGACAGTTTTCCGGTTCATAAAGGTTCCGCTAAAGGTAGGTTTTACTGTATTAGCATATATTGTATCGGCCTTCGATTTGATTTCCAAGTCCCTTTATTTCTCTCTAGCGGAAGAGACAGATAACGTTCTGAAAAAAGTCTGAGGTCGATAGTGATTCATATTGCTTTGCATTTGGCGCGTTATCTATACTGAAGGGCAGTGAATGTAAAGACTAGGTTTATCTCACTTCGTAAATCTCATGCTTATCGTACTAAGGCCAGTGTTCTCTTAAGTGTACTGGAATTCCCGTGAGCTGATGATGTAAACCCCTGTAGCCCAGATATTTGATTTTAAGCTGCTTCTAATTTTGTTAATACAAGTCTGATAATGCTTAGTTCGGGACATTTAATTTATGATGTGAAGACAATGCTGCCAAAGCTTGAACTTTAATACCGGGTCTAGGATTTTTTTGAGGAGAAGTTTAAACCACATTGGTTACTGGCTATCAAAGTCACCAACATTAATGTCTGGCATCTTGGCCGAATGATCAAAGTATTGGCTTTCGATTCAGAGGATCTCGGGTTCGATTCCTGGGATGGGGACTTAAAGTGCGTAGGTTAATTCCTGTCTTGGGGATTGGGTGTTTGTATTTCTCTCAGTGCACTTATTTTAGTACACTTATTTTCATCTACGTGCAACATACCACACTGCCAACGACCATAGAAACACTTCCCTCCACATACGGTTACTGTCAGGAAGGGCATTCGACCGTAAAACTAGACCAAATACATATTAGTTTCCGAAACTAATAAATTGGGAAATCAGGCAAGAAAGAAGAAGAAGAAGAAGAAGAATCTCACTAGCATTTATATTTATGGCTTGCATTACTGCTACAAACAGGTTCAATATCTGATGTGAACAATATGTACTTGCCGCGGAGAAGAGGTCTGTGTGAACCACTGAAGCAGATAACGAAGCCGTGGGAATGGACATCCACTGAGTGATCAGGCTAAAGAATAGTTAATTAAATGATGATAGTAGCATTTTCATAATTTGCAGGGGTGGCAGATGTAAACGATCGATTGAACAGGCCTTGTAATTTACACGAAATTTGAATATTAAATTTTCACGACCACATTGTAATCGAAAACGACTTTCAACCTATTAGCTCGTGTTACGTACATTTAGTACGTGTTGAAGAGATGTTAAGTACAGAACAAAAATGGCCAACCATTGGTAGAGCAACCGACGCGAAATCTGAAAGTTGTAGGTTCGGGTCCCACTGGTGTCTCGTTGGCCATTTCTGTTCTGTAGGCCCTACTTAACATCTCTTCAACACATACTAAATGCACGTAACATGACCTAATAGGTTGAAAGTCGGTTTCGATTACACGAAATAGCTAAATTATTATGATACTACGGCCAGCTGAAAAATACAGCCCCAACTCACGACGATTTTGCAGATCGCTGTGAATGGCGTACTGATGATGATTGTTGAGGGTCCCCCATTCCGATCTCCGAACACGTCTAATTTTGACATTACACAAATCGGAGTGAGGTTTGTTAGAAGTTTGAATCACTGTGCTAGGTTAGGGAATCTGAAAAGAGAAATGGATAGGCTGAAGTTAGGTGTAGTTGGTATAAAATAATGAATTGCGTTGGCAGACAGATTAGGATTCCTGGTCTGGCGTGTACAGAATTAACACAAAATCAAGTTGAAATAATACCAGGGCAACGAATCTGATTCAGCATAGCGAGCGGATTGTTATTATGGAGATGCGTAAGTATTTTCCGGTTTAACTAAGAGATGGCGCCAGTGAACAGTACGCAGCGTATGAATTTGACACACATGCCAGTTAGTTCGTCTGACATTAACTTACCAACACACACAAGTTGAGTCCGCCAAACATTAGCGTCTGTGTTGTATCGTTCAGTGATCACGTCGATGTTTGTGCCTGAAAAAAGAACATTTGCAGCACGCGTTGCTTTTCTTATTTAATCAAAAGAAAAAAGGCTGTGGAAAGTCATCGTTTGCTGCTAGAAATATATGGTGAACACGCTCCATCGATTAGAACATGTGAGACAAGGTTTCGACAATTTAAACGTGGTGACTTCAATGCGAACGCGGTGCGCACTCTGGCAGACCACAAAAGTGCGAAGACTCTTGAAGCCCGGCGAAATCGCCAATGCACAACGCTATCGCCAACAAGTGATTAATTTAAATCACGCGTTGATCGAAAGACGACCGGAATAGGCTAGAAGACATGGCAAAGTGATTTTGTTACACGACAGTGCGCTGTCTCACACAGCAAAACCAGTGAAAGATACCTTGAAATCGCTTGGATGGGACAACCTTCCGCACCCGCCGTACTACCCCGACCTTGCCCCATTTGACTACCATCTCTTCGCATCAATGGGACACGCGTTCGCAGAGCAGCGCTTCAGCAATTTCGAGGAAGTTGGAAAATGGCTCGACGAATTGTTTGCCGCAAACGACAAGCAGTTTTTCTGGCATGTTATTCATAACTTACGTGAAAGATGGGCGAAGTTTGTAGGAGCCGACAAAAAAAAAATCCCTTGAAAATGACGTGTTTTCTTTACCAAAAAACTCGACAAAACTTTTGTATACACCTGATATACACCTACCCAGTGCTCTTTTTTTCTGGGAGGAAAGGTGTCGGTACTCACCATGTAGGTGCCTATTAGGGCAACTTCCACACGTTTCTGACATACACGTCGATATACCCTCGCCGTCACCATCCATTTCTTCCTCTCACAGAAGCCTTTTATTCTTTTTTTCCTTTTTTCTTTCTTATTTGGCGAAAGTGTGCGACGGTCTGGCCAGTCATTATCAGAGGCTATTTCCTTTTGACCCCGCGAATCTTCGGCCTTAGTAGTTCTGAGTTTTACAGGATCACGAGTAGATTTGACAATTTCTACTCCTTCAGCCTTCCATATTTTGCTTAGTCTAAAGTAGCTACTCATTTTAGTCATTTTGAACAATGATTGCACTTACAATACATCTATTCAAAACTCATGTGGACACCTAAATCATAGCCTCTTTTTTTTTTTTTTTTTTTTTTTTTTTTTTTTTTTTTTTTTTGCTGGTTGCTTTACGTCGCACCGACACAGATAGGTCTTATGGCGACGGTGGGACAGGAAAGGGCTGGGAGTGGGAAGGAAGTGACCGTGGCCTTAATTAACGTACGGCCCCAGCATTTGCCTGGTGTGAAAATGGGAAACCACGGAAAACCATTTTCAGGGCTGCCGACAGTGGGGTTCGAACCTACTATCTCCCGAATACTGGATACTGGCCGCACTTAAGCGACTGCAGCTATCGAGCTCGGTAATCATAGCCTTGTTATGCCTAAATGTTGCAGAGCGGATATAGAATTCTCAGTTTGACATTGGAAACAATCGGAAAGTGAACACAACTTCTTATTTCCGGCTGCGTTACCAACGTATGAAACATATAAGCACGGTACCACTTTCGAGAATTAAAACTGAAAACTCAATTCGTGAACACATTACCACCTTCTGGAATATTAAAAAGAAATTCTATCAATAAATTGCAGTTCTTTTTTAAAAAAAGTCTTGGGAAGAGAAGGAGCTGGTACTGAGTACCGTTGCGTACCGGAAGGATTTTTTGTTGCTATTGGCTTTACGTCGCACCGACACAGATAGGTCTTATGGTGACGATGAGATAGGAAAGGCCTAGGAGTTGGAAGGAAACGGCCGTGGCCTTAATTGAGGTACAACGCCATTAATTTGCCTGGTGTGAAAACCGGAAACCGCGGAAAAATATCTTCAGGGCTGCCGACAGTGGGATTCGAACCCACTATCTCCCGGATGCAAGCTCACAGTCGCGCGCCTCTAACCGCACGACCAACTCGCCCGGTGCCAGGAAAAAAAGTCCTGCACCTACCAGTTCTACGGACGTAGAAGAAATTGAAAGTACATGATACACAGCATATAGAAGGATATGATAGAAGACTGAAATGCGGTGGAATTTTGTATTTTGAAACATAGCAGGCTTCAAAAGAAAAGATAAAACATTTTGGGACTAAATGCAATGCTACTACATTACCTGAAAAGGAAAACGCGAAATTTAAGTTTTGTCTACTCTCGAACGGTAGAATGCGCTGCTGTCCCAGGGGACAGTAGAGGCCTGTAGACCGCTTCGGGGCAGCTAACCTGAGGGTTCACTCCCCTTCCTCTTTCCTAGCAATGCAAGTCTGAGACCTAACCACATGAAAGCAGACCAATGATCTTGTCACTCGTCGGTCCTAACAAAACCAAACGCCGATGTTCGCAAGCCTTGTGTAGCTTACCGTGACGTAGTGCGAGACACGCCAAGGTGGACTTCTAAGAACTCCTTTGCCAACCCTATAGGAGAGTTTCACCGGGATTTATAATTGTTTAATAATTTTAGACGTAAGTGGTAATTAAGACCATTTGTCATTGAACTGCCATATTTACAACGCACATTTTCATCAGGGTAGTTATGGTGTTATAGATTGTTTATTTGACGTCATTTTATTGGACATTATTGAGAATAGGCATGAAATTAGACATTTTTGTTTTATTACTGTTGTAGTCATTTTCAATCAGCCATAACAAATTTATTCATTATTTCTTTCTGTCTGCTTACCCTCCAGGGTTGGTTTTTCCCTCGGACTGAGCGAGGGATCCCATCTCTGCCGCCTCAAGGACAGTGTCCTGGAGCGTGAGACTCTGGGTCCGGGATACAACTTGGGAGGATGACCAATACCTCACCCAAGCGGCGTCACCTGCTATGTTGAACAGGGGCCTTGTGGGGGATGGAAAGATTGGAAGGGATAGACAAGGAAGAGGGAAGGAAGCCGCCGTAGCCTTAAGTTAGGTACCATCCCGGCATTTGCCTGGAGAAGTGGGAAACCACGGAAAACCACTTCCAGGATCGTTGAGGTTGGAATCGAAACCACCTCTACTCAGTTGACCTCAACGAGGCTGAGTGGACCCCGTTCGAACCCTCATACCACTTTTCGAATTTCATGGCAGAGCTGGGAATCGAACCCGTACCTCCGGGGATGGCAGCTAATCACACTAACCACTACACCACGGAGGCGGACCCCCATTCCTTTCTCTCGCTGAAAGTGCGAAAGTGTCCAATGGTATCGTCCGTCATTCCCCCCTGTGGGTGGGGGCGGTAGAATAACACCCACGGTAACCCCTGCCTGTCGTAAGAGGCGACTAAAAGGGGCCCCAAGGGCTCTGAACTTTGGAGCGTGGGTTAGCGACCACGGGGCCCTCAGCTGAGTCCTGGCATTGCTTCCACTTACTTGTGCCAGGCTCCTCACTTTCATCTATCCTATCCGACCTCTCTTGGTCAACTCTTGTTCTCTTCCGACCCCGACGCTATTAGGTTTGCGAGGGCTAGGGAGTCTTTCATTTTCACGCCCTTCGTGGCCCTTGTCTTTCTTTGACCGATATCTTCATTTTTCGAAGTGTCGGATCCCTTCTATATTTCCCTCTGATTAGTGTTATATAGAGGATGGTTGCCTAGTTGTACTTCCTCTTAAAACATTAATCACCACCACCATCGTCCGTCATTATCAAAGTCTATTTCATTTCGAGACCATAAATCTTCAGTTTTAAATTTGTAATCCTCTTCACCACGTTCTATTTTCGGAACTACTTTTGTGTTTTACAGGATGACAAGTAGATTTGAAAATGTCTACTTCTTCAGTCTTTCTTATTTTAGTCATTGACTAAAAGTAACTACTGTACTTATTTTACCCATTTTGAACAATGATTGCACTGATTTAACTTAGAGTAGATTTACTCAAAACTCATGTGAAAACCTGAATGTTGCAGAGTGGATATATACTGTAGGCCTAACTGATAATCTAACGTTAGAAACAATTGGAAAGTGAACATAACTTCCTATTTCCGGCTACATTACTAATCTATGAAGCCTATGAAACATGTAAACATGGTACCAACTTGCGAGAATCAAAACCGAAAATTCAGTTCATGAAAACAATACCATCTGCTGGAATATTTATAATACATTTCTGTCAATAAATTGCAATTCTTTTTAAAAAATCTTGGGATAAGAATGAGTACCTTTGCGTACTGGCAGAAAACCACTTATTCTTCTTATTCTTCTTCTTCGTCTTCTTCTTATTCATTTGACGTCGCTGCAGAGATGAGTTGCAGGCCTCGCCAGCCGACTTATTGCCTCGGAGCTAGTTGAGGCTTTATATCAATAGACCTGGTACTTGGCTGGAATCCAATTGAGTATAATAATAATAATAATAATTGTACCGGGCGGTACACCTCTGCTCCGCTAATTCAAACATTGCGCCGGTTGAAACTCCTCTACTGGAGGAAGCCTGAACTTTATCTACAGTGTTAATTCTCAAGTTTCTCAGAAGATGTCCCTACTTGTAAATTTTGAAGTTTTTGAACTGTGTCATTTTCGATGTATTTTTGTTTTGCCTGTAGTAAGAAGTGTGGACATTCTCTTCTAGATGGCACTACTGAAGGACTACAATTACGCACCCTAGTGCGAAGCGAAAGAACTGTGTTTTTGGAGAAATTTTGGGTTCATAAGTTTGTTCTTTGTTAAATTTCTTTCCGTCATTATTTAAGTTGGCAATATTAACCCTTTCTTTCCGCCAGTTTTGAATTTGACCAATAAGGAATTTCTGTAATTAATTTTCCACCAATAAGGTGTTTCTTCTTCGTCTGGTGTAGTAGTTTTTGCCATTATCCAATAAAATGCTTGTGGGCGGGTGTTATCATTCCTGAAACGCCTCGAACTTTCCACGAGGGTATATAAACTGCTGATTTTCGGGTCTCCGCGCCACTTCAGTAACATCTATCATTGTGTAAATTATGTAGCAGGGGGCGGGAAGCGCCTCTTTCTTCGGGCAGCAGTTCAACCACCAGGTAATGGCCTTTTAATAACTTCTTTTCTTGCTAGCTCAGCAGTTTAACTCTCGGGGCAGGTCCGAAGCCTTTGACCATGTAACGTTCCTCTAAAATGTAAAGACACTTCGTATCAATTCTATCTTTTTAAATTACAAACTGGGATAGAGAGTGCTTAACACTCTCGAGCTCCCACTCATATTGCTTTGAGGTGAACTTATTTTCACAACCGTTTCTTCCCTTCTAATGTAATGTAAATCGTTTTCTTATATAAGTCACCTCTTTAGTATGGGACTAGCCCTTGCATTAGCGGCCTAGTGCCAAGTAGGTTTTAGTAAAGTATATTAGGAGTGCAGTTTCGCCTCCTCTCAAGTTGGTATTTTGGAGGCCACGTAATGGTCCTGTTTCTTCACTGAATAGGCCTCAGTAGGTTGGGTATTTTACCCCTGTGTTATTTGTGTTTGGAAGTCAACTTGAACGTGGAGTTTGGCGTGGCCTTTGATAGGCTTGAACTTATGAGCGGGTTGCCCTTTCTTAAAATTTGTTTCTGCGTGCCTCGAGGAGGCTTTACTGTGTAAATGGGAGCAAGAGCTCCCGGGCATGATTGGGGTCTTCTGCCCCTTTGTTGAATCTTGTATATAGTAAAGTTGGGCTCATTGCTCAATTATGTGTCTGGCTCTCGGAGCCCAAATCCTGTAACACTGTAATTGTACATTCTCGATTGGTTGCTTGGCTACTCTGTACCTGCCACTCTTGTTATTTCTTGATTTTGCAAAGAAAATATAACCTTGTTAAATTAACTTTAATTTCGTATTTTGAGACCTGTTCACCCCAGCACCTTCTTTCACCTCTGCACATCCACAATACTACGTAATAATAATAATAATAATAATAATAATAATAATAATAATAATAATAATAATAATAATAATAATAATTTTAAGACACTCACTGCAGATTGTCAAGCACAATGTATATGCTGTAGTTAATTAATAGTAAATAAATTGCCCCTTTTGGGGAGAGCTATTAGCGAAGGTTATCAGTTTAAATCTTCTTATAAATAAAGTTGTTCGTGTCTGTTTGTCTGTTCCACCATCACGTCGAAACGGCTGGATAGATCTCAACCAAACTTCATATTTAGAGTATACTGACCCCGGGGAAGGTTTCGATATGCATATCATTTTAAAATCTTTGAAAAGACCGGGGTTTTATAGGAAAAACGGTTTTCCTCCATTTTCTCTTATACTATTATAGGCAAAATATCGAATTTGTCGTATAAGGACGAGACAAAGCTCAATTTAATCCTCTTGACGCAAAGAACGAAACTCAGTAAGCCCTACGGGCCCGAAAACCATGCTTTAAGGCCCTAAAACCAACCGTTACGGAGATATTGGCACCACACTACCCCTGCTCTAGGAATCGGATAAAGAAATGAACTGCCGTAACCATGGCAACGTCAGCTCCAGGATTCTAGAGCAGTGAGATTATGCATGCACGTTTGGGCATAGCTGCCAACCAAAATTGGTACAAATAAGACTTAATATCTGGAAAAAAATATACTGTTGTGTAAGGCACTCATAGGACTCCTTTGGGCGGGAATGGAAAGGGGGTGAAGTACGAGTGTAAAAATCTTACTATATATAGAAATGGAAGTGTGTGTGTAAATGACACATCTCCAACTAAACCACTGAAGCAATTTCAACCAAACTTGGTACACGTATCACTTACTATCGGGAGACGAGCACTGTGGGGGTTAAGCCATCCCTAGCGCCCTTAAGGGAGAGGGTCAGGGGGGGGGGGGGTAGTTACAATAATAATCGAGAATAGTGTCGAATTTATAGTTTTCGGGGTCGCTGAGTTGAAAAGTAATACTCTAGAATTTTTTAAAGTCCAGCCCCCTTTTAGGTGGAGAGCAAAGGGTGGGGTGGGGGTGAGATATAGAAATAATTAAAAACAGTTTCGAATCCATAGATTTCAGGGTCTCTGAGATGAATAGTATTACTCCGGATTTTTTTGCAAATCCAAGTGGGGAGCGAAGGGGGTGAGATATAAAATTAATCGAAAAACTACATATAAAAATGTTATCTTCTTCTTCTTACTATATATAAAAATTGATGTATGTGTGTGCGTGGGTGTGTGGGTGTGGGTGTGTATATGACACATCTCCTCCTAAACCACTGGAGCAATTTCACCAAACGTGGTACACTTATCAGTTAGTATCAGGAGACAAACCGCGTGAGGGTAAGACACCCCTAGCACCCTTATGGGCAGGGGGCGAGGGGGGTGGTATAAAAATAATCTTATAAATAAAGTTGTTCGTTTCTGTTTGTCTATTTGTTTGTTTGTTTGTTTGTTTGGCTTAAGTGCGGCCATTATCCAGTATTCGGGGGATAGTAGGTTCGAACCCCACTGTTGGCAGCCCTGAAAATGGTTTTCCGTGGTTTCCCATTTTCACACCAGGCAAATGCTGGGGCTGTACCTTAATTAAGGCCACGCCGATTCCTTCCAACTGCTATCCCTTCCCTGTCCCATCGTCGCCATAAGACCTATCTGCTTCGGTGCGACGTAAAGCAACTAGCAAAATAAAAAAATAAAAATGTTTGTTTGTTCCACCATCACGTCGAAAGGGCTGGATAGATCTCAACCAAACTTCATATTTAGAGTATACTCACCCCGGGGAAGGTTTCAATATGCATATCATTTTAAAATCTTTGAAAAGACGGGGGTTTTATAGGAAAACCACAACGGTTTTCCTCCATTTTCTCTTATACTATTGATTTTCTGCAAACTCTGTGGACCGTATGTGAAAGGTCTCTTCATCATAAACAACTTTCGTTATGTTAATAATTTACCTTACTCTTCAAATGACGGAGGAATTTACCATGCTCGGCATTGAGTGACCGACAGAGCGATAACAAATATATGGGTTACCATGGCAACGTCTCTGACTGCTTGCGAGCAGGGAAGTAACGTATTGCCATTTTCCTCATCATTCCTTTAAATTCGTGGTTGTTCCTTGGGTAGAAAGCAAGAGAGTCGTCAATCGGCCATTCTGCGGGTTATTGGCGGAATATCATTGGAGGTTATAACCGTCCTCGAATAGCTTAAGTAATAACACAAATATTCATCTTCTTATCTGATTACCTAAGAATCCCTGCGCCTAAATTTCTCTCCGATTACCGCTTTCTTATATCCATAACTCACACCGGCATAATTTATTGAGGAGCATTTGAATTTCCAATACATTCACTTGGTATTTGTATATTTGTCGTCATCCGGATGTCCTCAGTTATAATCCATTTTCTATTAATTTCAACTTACTAAACTGTATTATTTTCTTCCTTAATTACCACTTATGTATGCGAGTGCTAATCCCGAATGCTGTACACTCTTTCCTTTGAGGAAATATTCTAAGCTATGCAAATGTATAACTTTTGGCCCAGGAAAATTCCGAAATATGGATGCAATTTTAACGGCGGTGCAGACCTTCGTTTCGGGGTAATTGGTGGCTAATCAGTAAGTCGTATCACAAGTCACAAAGCAAATGGCGTTTCATTTTGGAGAGATCTACAACTTTTGTCCTATGACTTTTCGTCGTATTTCTATACCTAATACATTAAATACAAGTTGATTTTGTACTTTTACACGTATATGTTATCATTTGGCACACTTATAGGAAAGGTAGAATCATGACATTCGGCACGCACATTGACATGACCATTGGCAATGTTATAGCCAAATTTTATGATTCTAGCTGTCATACGAGAATCAAAAATATAAAGTAGCATCCAAAAACTGTACAAGATTTCACCCCATTCAATGACTCTAACTCAATCTAACGCATGAATATAGGAGATACGAGATGTCATAGGACCAACCATGTAGAGCACTGAAAGGGGCGTCTGATGGTGAAGTCCGTTTGTAGATACGTCGTACAGTTACAAAGCAGTAACTATCGAAATAAAGGTCTGCACTTCTAGAGTGTGTGTGTACATTGACAATTTTGGCGAAATTTCCGTACAGTTATCCGTTTCAGGTGTAATAATGACCATCTGCATATATTCAGTTTTGGTGTCTGTCTGTTTGTCTATAACTTGGAGACTACTGGATATATTTCCACCAAACTTGATATTTAGAATCCACCTGTCCTTTGGTAGGTTTTAGGGCAAATATTGTTTCTAAATCCCTACTTACCTTAATGAAAATTCATTTCTAAGCCTTTTTCCTCATGTGCATCATTTCAATACGAGGATTAATAAGGGAGATATCATTAACGGACCGTTTTCCGGCACAAGTCCCACCGGACTTAACTCAAGAGCGGGTGTGTGTAAAGCGTATGTTTTACAACTTGAAAACTACTGAAGATATTTGAGTCAAACTTTACATTAACATCCACCTGTCAAACGCTACGTGTTAATCGTCAATAACATTTCATGTTCCCGGAATGGACTGGCGGTTTATAGGGAACCGAAATGGTGATTTTACTCTTACACAATATATACAGTACAAGACCAACCTGACTGGAAATCGACCAAACGTGATGCAATTCCATCTCTAAAACTTTGTTTCATGTGCATTTTTTCGACAGGAGGATTAATAAGGGTGATATCATAAACGGTCCGTTTTTCCGGTTAAGTCCAGCGGATATAGCCCACAAGGTGTTGTACGTGGAGCAGGTTCCTTATTTATCTATGTAAATAAAATCGTAACTACTGTGAGCCTGTCCATTGACTATTTTGTCGAAATTTTCGTACAGCTACACGCTTAAGGGGTAATAATGATCATCTGCATATTTTTTGGTTTAGTTTCTTGAAAGTCCTACTTTTTACACTTCTCACCGAAAACCCAGATTGCGGCATAATCTGCCAGTCGAGAAGGAAAACTGAAATTTGGCAAAATTTTACGTTTTAGCCTGTAACGGGCGGAAAACTTCCAAGAGCTTTAAATTTTTCCCTTTCTATCCCGAAGAATATCGAAATATGGAGGCAATTTTAATGATGGTGCAGACCTTCGGGAAGTATTATCACATAACGGATGGCACAATCCCCGTTCAATTTGGAGTGATCTACAACCTTGGTCTTACGACTTTTTGTCGTATTTATATCCATTTTACGTTTGATTTTTCTCTATTTCTCGATGTTAAGTAAAGTTGTACTTTTCACATACATAATTCATACCTTCCATCACTTAGAGGAAAGATAGAATCATCATACTCTACACGAAAATTGGTCCACCCAGTAGCCATATGTGAGCCAAATGCTATGTATGTAGCTGTCACTTGATTATCCGAAAAGCAATGCAATGTGAGATAATCTTACACAAATTTTATCCTATTCCAAGTTTCTAACTCAATCTGACCCATGAATAGATGAGATATCATAAGACCAGCAATTTAGGCCGCTAAATCCGGCGTCTTATGGTACAATCCTTTCTCGATATGATGTACCGTTTAGAAGCAGTTAATCTGTAAATGAAGGTCTGCAATATTGTAAACAAGCACATACTTTCGTATGTCGAACTATATATATTCACTGATGTCGATTTTGTAGCGATCGAGAAAGGGTGTGTCTGCTATTGTAATCAGTACTCCGCACACCGACTATGACTGGCAGTAGGAATGGAGTCCTTCTCCAATTCCTGTGTAACTGGCATTAATGAGGCAGGCCTACCATTGTAATGAATAATTCACTTCTTGATTTGACTTTCAGAAGGCAAGGGAGCATGTAGCATACAGTCTTTGGCTGTAGGCAAGCGTTCCCGCAGTTATAAACAGATGTACCCATCTAAAATGTGACTGGCATTAGGCATACTGGCCTGCTATTTTGATGGAAACTCATCAACTTGGTGTGACTGGCAGGAAGCTGGCTGGCAGTTGGAAAAGGGGCCTATCATTATAATGATAACTGCACAACTGAATTTTGACTGGTTGTCGGGAAGTTTCCTGCCATTAAAATAAAAACTCCTCAATTTGTAATATGGCTGGAAGTAGGAAAGGGGGGCTGCCATTGTAACGGAAACTCCCCAAAACGATTGACTTCCCAATTCTATTGTGAATGGCAGTAGGCAAGTGAGCCTGTCGTTATCACCACAAATCCGTAACAAGCACTTTACACTGGAAACAACGTATGGGGACCTCTCCATATTGTTTCTCGGATAACGCTAAGAGACATGCTATTTTAAAACAATCTTATTTACTGCATGTACAGTATTTACTTCAATATTCGTATACAATGCAGAATACCGTAGCGAAGCACGGGTACATTTGCTAGTAATTAATATATATATATATATATACACACAGTATTAAAAGACGGAATATTTTAGTACCCTAATTACTGAATATTTTTCCTTCAATTCTTAATGATGCTCTTTCCATACAGTTACACTCATCAAAGGGTAGGGGTAGTTATCCCTCTCGGATTCTTCTCTCTCTCTCTCTCAGTAATACAAATTATTTGAACATTAACAAATAATATAAGAGTGCAGCACGTATATACGGGCATGATTGACTGCCCTGATACGAAATAATAAATCCAGTTTCATGTCCATAAACAACCGTTTCCTTCAAGTAATCTCTAAAGTTTTTCCGTTTTTGCTTTTTTGTGTCTAATGATTTTTTTCAAGATGAAGTCACGCTACTTCCTTACACACATAACATCTATAGCAGACGATTATCTTTGCTCTTCAACGATCATCGGAAACCGACAGTGATATTATTCACCTGTTCGGCCGTTCAACGCAAGACTACTGTAGGTGATACTACACCAAAATGCGAAATACTGAAAGATAATGAATATTTCCGCTCTCTATATTCATGTCTTGAATTAGGACATAACTATAGTCCGGATTTTTAATCAGTAATAGGTTAGAATGTAAACTTACTGAAGCGAGTAAAAGTATAGTCTAGCCTGCACAATAGTTATGTTATGAGCTTTGACTAAACATAAGGGGTACGGCCCATCAGAATTCCTAGAATTTATGTATATTATTCCCGCTACATAGCGAGAAAACGGGCTCGACTACACTTCCTCTAATTATGAAATTAGTTTGCATTCTAACGTATTACGGCTAAAACATGCGAGGTCTAGACATAACAATTACTTCTGTGGTAGTGGACACCCTTACCTGGAGTATATGGATAATCACAGGGGCATATCTCGTGGAACGAATTTAGACCGTTTTCTTGGAACCAACAACTTTATCAAACCAACTTGCTTTTTAAGGAAATGTTAAATATCTGTCTGGAACTTTCTCGTTAGAAATGGAACGTATGATGCAAACCTCGACTAGAGTGCATAATTAAATTTAATGAGATCGTTTACGTAATGAAGCTATCAGAGTTTGAACTACTTCCCTATTATTTTCTTTTTGTCTGAATAATATGAAGGTTCGCTTTTCCTCTCCAATTCGCTACGTTCCGTTAATCCACTTCGTTTTCTTTTCTTTTAATAAATCAGAGTTATAAGTCAATCAGGTTCTTTTATACAAATCCAACAAAGTTGTGTCCCAGGTAGCTGAGTCATCTTCATGTAATTGCTTTACTAGTGCTGGTAAGCGGCATGTGTTTAGAACAAACACTAGTGTGAAATTCTGGGCGAGAATCTTCGCACTTTGAAAGACAAAACAGTCTGTAACAATATGGGAGTGTGGCCTCCAGACAGGCCCCGTGCAGGTCTTTCGAGATGACGCCGTATAGGCGACCTGCGCGTCTGTGAGGATGAATTCTAATGTTGAAGACAGCACAAATACCCAGCTCCGATCGAGAATAATTAACCAATGAAAGAATCCGCGACCCGGCCGGGAATCCAACCCGGGACTCCTTTGACCAAAGTCCGCATGCTAACCATTTAGCCATGGAGTCGGACACAGTCTGTAAATAAGATGTACGTATAATAATACTGTAACAGAGGAGATGTTCGCGATTATTTCATTTTACACAAAATTCGAAATATCTCCGGAAATGTCATTTCTATCTAAAGTATGTACACAACAAAAGTTATAGAAAATACAATTTCTGATCATTTTTGTCTCGTACAATTTTACCACACGGGCTGTGATCACAGAAATTTTAGAATTTAGTTTTTTAGTTCTCATGATTGGACAGACACTCCGAAAGAGCTTGAATACATAGAGACGGAGTTCGGGATGAGGAAGTCTATTTATGCGTGTGTAGGACATGGTCCAGTGAACAATGTACTTTTGAAGAATTTACGAATACTTATACAACTCTTGTACTAGTATACCAATTTAGTACATGTACTTGGTCTTCTACATCTTATGGCAACTTTTGGTAACCTGTGGCCTTGATTCAAGGAATAAACCAGAAACGTGTGTTTGTGCAAGCGAAATTGTCTCTAAAACCAAACTTTTAGTGTCAGTGATCGCCGAACGTCGCTGCCATGGAAATAATACTCAATCATGGTAACGAGTTAAGTAGCGATGAGAGTTGTTGTCATGATTGTTTCTATTAGGTGCGCCGGGCTCAGTAGTTCAGGCGTCAGAGCGCTGTCCTTCTTAGCTCAAGTTGGCGGATTGTATCCCGACTTAGTTCTGTGATATTTGAGGGTGCTCAAACACGTCCGCTTCGTGTTGGTAGATTTACCGGCACGTAAAAGAAAATACTCATGCGGGACGAAATTTCGGTAACTCGGCGTCTCTGCAAGCCGTAAAAATAGCTAGTGTGACTTAAAACGAATAACATTATATTTATTCTATTGGGTGCAAACTTATATGGTCATCAGCTCGTCACTTTCTCATCGTTCCTCGATTCTGAGGATCGTGATCTCCGAGGAGGCTATTGGTCAGTTGTCTCCATCCCTTGGTGTTCTCTGCCAGACGTGCTGCACCAGAGATGTTCAACCCAGTTATACTCTTGATAATATTCGACCATCAAGTGGGAACTCGTCCACGATCTCTCTTGCCAGGAAAATTTCCAAGAATGACCAGTTTCTCTCTGTTGTCATTTCCTCGTCGCATACTGTGTCCAAATAATAGTAAAACTCTTTGTTTACATGTTGATGATACTATTCTGAGGTTGAGCTGGTTTTTAATGTAATCACTGATGTGAATTGCTGTCCAAGGTATCCGTAACATTTTTCGCCAGCACCACATTTCAAAATGATCGATTTTTTCGGGTCTGTAGTACACAGAGCCCACGTCTCGGCTCCATAGAGGTGGAGCTGGTTTATAATGGGCTCATATGTGCGAAATACTATCCAAGGTATCCGTAACATTCTTCGCCAGCACCACATGTCAAAATGATCGATTTTTTTCGGGTCTGTGTCATGATGAGTTACCGTCTTGGCTCCATAGAGCTAGACCTTGTTTATATTGGACTCATGGGTGTGGAAGCTGTCCAAGATATCCGTAACATTCTTCGCCAACACCATATTTCAAAATGAGCGATTCTCTTCAGGTCTGTAGCACATAGAGCCCACGTCTCGGCTCCATAGAGCTAGACCTCGTTTATATTGGACTCATGGGTGCGGAAGCTATTCAAGATATCCGTAGCATTCTTCGCCAACACCATATTTCAAAATGATCGATTCTCTTCAGGTCTGTAGCACGAAGAGTTCACGTCTCGGATCCATAGAGGTAGAGATGATTTATAATGGACTCATTGGTGCAAAACGCTATCCAAGTTATCCGTAACATTCTTCGCCAGCACCATATTTCAAAATGATCGATTTTCTTCGGGTCTGTAGCATACAGAGTCTACGTCTCGGCTCCATAGAGGTAGACCTGGTTTATATTGGACTCATGGGTGCGGAATTCTGTGCAAGGTATCCGTAATATTCTTCGCCAACACCACATTTCGAAAGAATTGATTTTCTTTAGGT
The DNA here is from genome assembly GCF_040414725.1 of Anabrus simplex. Taxonomy (NCBI): domain Eukaryota; kingdom Metazoa; phylum Arthropoda; class Insecta; order Orthoptera; family Tettigoniidae; genus Anabrus; species Anabrus simplex. The sequence continues at coordinate 98,896,619 of NC_090273.1, forward strand.
CTGTAGCATGAAGTGTCCACATCTCGACTCTATACAGGTAGCTACGATGTGATATCAACATCACGAAAGACTACTAACTTTCCGTTTTGATAGTGGTCAGTACTTCACGAACTAGCACGACACTTCGATTGGGTCAGAAGAATGACGTAGTTCTTTCCCCTGCTGGTTCACGGCCAGAGAACCTAGATAGAAGTTTTTCACTGGTATGTTCTACAGCTCTACTGAGGTAAAGTATTTCCTCTCAGGCGTCCGCGTAGCGAGTTTCAAGTGAACCACTCACTCACTCACTCACTCACTCACTCACTCCCTATTCATTTATATTGTTACGCCCATTAAACCTTAAAATGTAACCCATTCTCTCATCACAAATTATTGATCAATAAATTTATTTATTTGATTACTTGTTCAGCAGACATTTCTACCCACTTAAAGAACCATTCCATTTCTTATTTCCGATATTATGTACAATATATAATAAAAATAAAAATATGACAAATATGACAACTATGAACATACGAACTATGGACAGTGGTAAGTATGTGTTTATCGTTAATATTTTATTCTAAATTACTATTTA